>NC_068910.1:64943219-65156325 GCF_023091745.1 Budorcas taxicolor
CTCACATGGGGACTGGATTTTCCTGAGGCCACCAGTGTTGGTCCCTGTTGTCCCCGTCGTAACTCGAGAAGACCTGCCGCAACTCGAGAAAATCCAGGAGGTTCTCCCCTCCAGGCGAGATGAGGCCCATTTCCGCCGAGGCGTCTCGAGGTGATCACACCTCAACTCTCGAACTTCGAAAGGGTCCTTCACACCCTTGGTACAAATCAAGAAGTTCCCCGACATACCCGTCTCCACTCGAGAGGAAACAAGAGGGTGCCGCCCACATCCAGAGGAGCCCCGTTTCCGCCTCGTAGCTCGAGATGAGGGATCCTTTCCCTGCTTCGTCGGGAAAGAGTTCCCGGCGTTCCCATCGCATCTCAAGACGAGGCCCTATCAACAGGAAAGGCGAGAGGAACTCCAGGGTCTTGCCACCATGCCTAGATTCCCCAGATGTCTCAGTCCATTCCAGAGGAACCTCTTTTGCCTTCCCCGGCTCGTCTTTCACGCCGAGGATCGACTCACACGAAGGTGGCACGTGGCACAGCCCTGTGTGAAAGCCTTGTGGGAAAGCGTTGTGGGAAAGCCCCAGATCCCTTTATCAACGTGACAGGAAGCGTGACACTACTGCTGCAGCTCGGGAGGAAAGCGCACGTGCATGCCCCCACACGAGACGAGGCCTGACTACCCTGGGGATACTCAGAAGCAACCCAAGATCCATGTCAACACTGGAGAGGAATCCTCAGGTTCCGGCCCGACTCCACACAAGGTCTTAGGCCCTGGAATGGACGGGAGAGGAATCCCGAGATGGCCCCTAGCAACTTGCATGGGGACTGGCCTTTCCAGAGGCCACCAGAGCGGGTCCCTGAGGTCCCTGTCGTAACTTGAGAAGGCCTGCCACAAGTCGAGAAAATCCAGGAGGTTCTCCCCTCCAGGCGAGATGAGGCCCATTTCCGCTGAGGCGGTTCAAGGCTGATCACACCTCACCTCTGGAACTTCGAAAGGGTCCTACACACTCTTTGTGCAAATCAAGAAGTTCCCCGACATACCCGTCTCCACTCGAGAGGAAACACGAGGGTTCCCCCACAATCCAGAGGAGCCCCGTTTCCGCCTCGTAGCTCGAGATGAGTGATCCTTTCCCTGCTTCGTCGGGAAAGAGTTCCCGGCCTTCCCGTCACATCTCAAGAGGAGGCCCTCTCAACAGGAACGGCGAGAGGAACTCCAGGGTCGTGCCACCATTCCAAGAGTCCGCCAGATGTCTCAGTCCATTCCAGAGGAACCTCTTTTCCCTTCCCCGGCTCGTCTTTCACGCCGAGGATCGACTCACACCAAGGGTGCACGTGGCAGAGGCCTGTGGGAAAGCCTCTTGGAAAAGCCTCGAGGGAAAGCCTAGAGGGAAAGACACAGATCCCCTGATCCACGTGACAGGAAGCGTGACACTACTGCTGCAGCTCGGGAGGAAAGCGCACGTGCATGCCCCCACTCGAGACGAGGCCTGACTCCTCTGGGGAGACTCAGAAGGACCCAAAGATCCAAGGAAACACTGGAGAGGAATCTTCAGGTTCCGGCGCCGACTCCAAACAAGGTCTAAGGGCCCGGCATGGACGGGAGAAGAATCCCGAGATGGCCCCTAGCAAGTCGCATGGGGACTGGCCTTTCCTGAGGCTACCAGTGTTGGTCCCTGTTGTCCCTGTAGTAACTCGAGAAGACCTGCCGCTACTCGAGAAAATCCAGGAGGATCTCCCCTCCAGGCGAGATGAGGCCCATTTCGGCTGAGGCGTCTCGAGGCTGATCACACCTTACCTCTGGAACTTCGATAGGGTCCTTCACACCCTTGGTGCAAATCAAGAAGTTCCCCGACATACCCGTCTCCACTCGAGAGGAAACACGAGGGTGCCGCCACAATCGAGAGGAGCCCCGTTTCCGCCTCGTAGCTCGAGATGAGGGATCCTTTCCCTGCTTCGTCGGGAAAGAGTTACCGGCCTTCCCGTCGCATCTCAGGAAGAGGCCCTCTCAACAGGAACGACGAGAGGAACTCCAGGGTCGTGCCACCATTCAAAGAGACCCCCAGATGCCTCGGTCCATTCCAGAGGAACCTCTTTTCCCTTCACCAGCTCGTCTTTCACGCCGAGGATCGACTCACACCAAGGTGGCACGAGGCACAGCCCTATGGGAAAGCCTCTTGGAAAAGCCTCGAGGGAAAGCCTAGAGGGAAAGACACAGATCCCCTGATCCACGTGACAGGAAGCGTGACACTACTGCTGCAGCTCGGGAGGAAAGCGCACGTGCATGCCCCCAATCGAGACGAGGCCTGACTCCTCTGGGGAGACTCAGAAGGACCCAAAGATCCAAGGAAACACAGGAGAGGAATCTTCAGGTTCCGGCGCCGACTCCAAACAAGGTCTAAGGGCCCGGCATGGACGGGAGAAGAATCCCGAGATGGCCCCTAGCAAGTCGCATGGGGACTGGCCTTTCCTGAGGCCACCAGAGCGTGTCCCTGAGGTCCCCGTCATAACTCGAGAAGACCTGCCGCAACTCGACAAAATCCAGGAGGTTCTCCCCTCCAGGCGAGATGAGGCCCATTTCCGCTGAGGCGTCTCGAGGCTGAACACACCTCACCTCTGGAACGTCGAAAGGGTCCTTCACACCCTTGGTGCAAATCAAGAAGATCCTCGACCTACCCATCTCCACTGGAGACGAAACACGATGTTCCCGCCCACATCCAGAGGAGCCCCGTTTCTGCCTCGTAGCTCGAGATGAGGGATCCTTTCCCTGCTTCCTCGGGAAAGAGTTCCCGGCCTTCCCGTCTCATCTAAAGAGGAGACCCTCTCAACAGGAATGGCGAGAGGAACTCCAGGGTCGTGCCACCATTCCAAGAGTCCACCAGATGTCTCAGTCCATTCCAGAGGAACCTCTTTTCCCTTCACCGGCTCGTCTTTCACGCCGATGATCGACTCACACCAAGGTGGCACGTGGCACAGCCCTGTGGGAAAGCCTCGTGGGAAAGCCTCGAGGGAAAGCCTCGAAGGAAAGCCACAGATCCCTTGATCCACGTGACAGAAAGTGTGACACTACTGCTGCAGCTTGGGAGGAAAGCGCACGTGCATGCCCCCACTCGAGACGAGGCCTGACTCCCCTAGGGAGACTCAGAAGCACCCCAAGATCCATGGCAACACTGGAGAGGAATCCTCAGGTTCCAGCCCCGACTCCACACAAGGTCTTAGGCAACGGCATGGACGGGAGAGGAATCCCGAGATGGCCCCTAGCAACTCACAAGGGGACTGGCCTTTCCTGAGGCTACCAGTGTTGGTCCCTGTTGTCCCTGTAGTAACTCGAGAAGACCTGCCGCTACTCGAGAAAATCCAGGAGGATCTCCCCTCCAGGCGAGATGAGGCCCATTTCCGCTGAGGCGTCTCGAGGCTGATCACACCTTACCTCTGGAACTTCGATAGGGTCCTTCACACCCTTGGTGCAAATCAAGAAGTTCCCCGACATACCCGTCTCCACTCGAGAGGAAACACGAGGTTCCGGCCCACATGTAGAGGAGCCCCGTTTCCGCCTCGTAGCTCGAGATGAGGGATCCTTTCCCTGCTTCGTCGGGAAAGAGTTACCGGCCTTCCCGTCGCATCTCAGGAAGAGGCCCTCTCAACAGGAACGACGAGAGGAACTCCACGGTCGTGCCACCATTCAAAGAGACCCCCAGATGCCTCGGTCCATTCCAGAGGAACCTCTTTTCCCTTCACCAGCTCGTCTTTCACGCCGAGGATCGACTCACACCAAGGTGGCACGAGGCACAGCCCTATGGGAAAGCCTCTTGGAAAAGCCTCGAGGGAAAGCCTAGAGGGAAAGACACAGATCCCCTGATCCACGTGACAGGAAGCGTGACACTACTGCTGCAGCTCGGGAGGAAAGCGCACGTGCATGCCCCCAATCGAGACGAGGCCTGACTCCTCTGGGGAGACTCAGAAGGACCCAAAGATCCAAGGAAACACTGGAGAGGAATCTTCAGGTTCAGGCGCCGACTCCAAACAAGGTCTAAGGCCCCGGCATGGAAGGGAGAAGAATCCCGAGATGGACCCTAGCAAGTCGCATGGGGACTGGCCTTTCCTGAGGCCACCAGAGCGTGTCCCTGAGGTCCCCGTCGTAACTCGAGAAGACCTGCCGCAACTCGACAAAATCCAGGAGGTTCTCCCCTCCAGGCGAGATGAGGCCCATTTCCGCTGAGGCGTCTCGAGGCTGATCACACCTCACCTCTGGAACGTCGATAGGGTCCTTCACACCCTTGGTGCAAATCAAGAAGTTCCTCGACCTACCCGTCTCCACTGGAGACGAAACAAGAGGTTCCCGCCCATATCCAGAGGAGCCCCGTTTCCGCCTCGTAGCTCGAGATGAGGGATCCTTTCCCTGCTTCCTCGGGAAAGAGTTCCCGGCCTTCCCGTCTCATCTAAAGAGGAGACCCTCTCAACAGGAATGGCGAGAGGAACTCCAGGGTCGTGCCACCATTCCAAGAGTCCCCCAGATGTCTCAGTCCATTCCAGAGGAACCTCTTTTCCCTTCACCGGCTCGTCTTTCACGCCGATGATCGACTCACACCAAGGTGGCACGTGGCACAGCCCTGTGGGAAAGCCTCGTGGGAAAGCCTCGAGGGAAAGCCTCGAAGGAAAGCCACAGATCCCTTGATCCCCGTGACAGAAAGCGTGACACTACTGCTGCAGCTCGGGAGGAAAGCGCACGTGCATGCCCCCACTCGAGACGAGGCCTGACTCCCCTGGGGAGACTCAGAAGCACCCCAAGATCCATGGCAACACTGGAGAGGAATCCTCAGGTTCCAGCCCCGACTCCACACAAGGTCTTAGGCCCCGGCATGGACGGGAGAGGAATCCCAAGATGGCCCCTAGCAACTCACATGAGGACTGGCCTTTCCTGAGGCTACCAGTGTTGGTCCCTGTTGTCCCTGTAGTAACTCGAGAAGACCTGCCGCTACTCGAGAAAATCCAGGAGGATCTCCCCTCCAGGCGAGATGAGGCCCATTTCGGCTGAGGCGTCTCGAGGCTGATCACACCTTACCTCTGGAACTTCGATAGGGTCCTTCACACCCTTGGTGCAAATCAAGAAGTTCCCCGACATACCCGTCTCCACTCGAGAGGAAACACGAGGGTGCCGCCACAATCGAGAGGAGCCCCGTTTCCGCCTCGTAGCTCGAGATGAGGGATCCTTTCCCTGCTTCGTCGGGAAAGAGTTACCGGCCTTCCCGTCGCATCTCAGGAAGAGGCCCTCTCAACAGGAACGACGAGAGGAACTCCAGGGTCGTGCCACCATTCAAAGAGACCCCCAGATGCCTCGGTCCATTCCAGAGGAACCTCTTTTCCCTTCACCAGCTCGTCTTTCACGCCGAGGATCGACTCACACCAAGGTGGCACGAGGCACAGCCCTATGGGAAAGCCTCTTGGAAAAGCCTCGAGGGAAAGCCTAGAGGGAAAGACACAGATCCCCTGATCCACGTGACAGGAAGCGTGACACTACTGCTGCAGCTCGGGAGGAAAGCGCACGTGCATGCCCCCAATCGAGACGAGGCCTGACTCCTCTGGGGAGACTCAGAAGGACCCAAAGATCCAAGGAAACACTGGAGAGGAATCTTCAGGTTCAGGCGCCGACTCCAAACAAGGTCTAAGGCCCCGGCATGGAAGGGAGAAGAATCCCGAGTTGGCCCCTAGCAAGTCGCATGGGGACTGGCCTTTCCTGAGGCCACCAGAGCGTGTCCCTGAGGTCACCGTCATAACTCGAGAAGACCTGCCGCAACTCGACAAAATCCAGGAGGTTCTCCCCTCCAGGCGAGATGAGGCCCATTTCCGCTGAGGCGTCTCGAGGCTGATCACACCTCACCTCTGGAACGTCGATAGGGTCCTTCACACCCTTGGTGCAAATCAAGAAGTTCCTCGACCTACCCGTCTCCACTGGAGACGAAACAAGAGGTTCCCGCCCATATCCAGAGGAGCCCCGTTTCTGCCTCGTAGCTCGAGATGAGGGATCCTTTCCCTGCTTCCTCGGGAAAGAGTTCCCGGCCTTCCCGTCTCATCTAAAGAGGAGACCCTCTCAACAGGAATGGCGAGAGGAACTCCAGGGTCGTGCCACCATTCCAAGAGTCCCCCAGATGTCTCAGTCCATTCCAGAGGAACCTCTTTTCCCTTCACCGGCTCGTCTTTCACGCCGATGATCGACTCACACCAAGGTGGCACGTGGCACAGCCCTGTGGGAAAGCCTCGTGGGAAAGCCTCGAGGGAAAGCCTCGAAGGAAAGCCACAGATCCCTTGATCCCCGTGACAGAAAGCGTGACACTACTGCTGCAGCTCGGGAGGAAAGCGCACGTGCATGCCCCCACTCGAGACGAGGCCTGACTCCCCTGGGGAGACTCAGAAGCACCCCAAGATCCATGGCAACACTGGAGAGGAATCCTCAGGTTCCAGCCCCGACTCCACACAAGGTCTTAGGCCCCGGCATGGACGGGAGAGGAATCCCGAGATGGCCCCTAGCAACTCACATGGGGACTGGCCTTTCCTGAGGCCACCAGTGTTGGTCCCTGTTGTCCCCGTCGTAACTCGAGAAGACCTGCTGCAACTCGAGAAAATCCAGGAGGTTCTCCCATCCAGGCGAGATGAGGCCCATTTCGGCTGAGGCGTCTCGAGGCTGATCACACCTTACCTCTGGAACTTCGATAGGGTCCTTCACACCCTTGGTGCAAATCAAGAAGTTCCCCGACATACCCGTCTCCAATCGAGAGGAAACACGAGGGTCCCGCCCACATCCAGAGATGCCCCGTTTCCGCCTCGTAACTCCAGATGATGGATCCTTTCCCTGATTAGTCGGGAAAGAGTTCCCGGCGTTCCCGTCGCATCTCAAGAGGAGGCCCTCTAAACAGGAACGGCGAGAGGAACTCCAGGTTCGTGCCACCAGTCCAAGAGTCCCCCAAATGTCTCAGTCCATTCCAGAGGAATATACTTTCCCTTCACCAGCTCGTCTTTCACGCCGAGGATCGACTCACACCAAGGTGGCACGTGGCACAGACCTGTGGAAAAGCCTCGTGGGAAAGCCTCGAGGGACAGCCTCGAGGGAAAGCCACAGATCCCTTGATCCACGTGACAGGAAGCGTGACACTACTGCTACAGCACGGGAGGAAAGCGCACGTGCATGCCCCCACTCGAGACAAGGCCTGACTCCCCTGGGGAGGCTCAGAAGCACGCCAAGATCCATGGCAACACTGGAGAGGAATCCTCAGGTTCCAGCCCCGACTCCACACAAGGTCTTAGGCCCCAACATGGACGGGAGAGGAATCCCGAGAGGGCCCCTAGGAACTCGCATGGGGACTGGCCTTTCCTGAGGACACCAGAGCGGGTCCCTGAGGTCCCCGTCATAACTCGAGAAGACCTGCCGCAACTCGACAAAATCCAGGAGGTTTTCCCCTCCAGGCGAGATGAGGCCCATTTCCGCTGAGGCGTCTCGAGGCTGATCACACCTCACCTCTGGAACTTCGAAAGGTTCATTCACACCCTTGGTGCAAATCAAGAAGTTCCCCGACATACCGGTCTCCACTGGAGAGGAAACACGAGGGTCCCGCCCACATCCAGAGGAGCCCCGTTTCCGGCTCGTAGCTCGAGATGAGGGATCCTTTCCCTGCTTCGTCGGGAAAGTGTTCCCGGCGTTCCCGTCGCATCTCAAGAGGAGGCCCTCTCAACAGGAACGGCGAGAGGAACTCCAGGGTCGTGCCACCATTCCAAGAGTCCCCCAGATGTCTCAGTCCGTTCCAGAGGAACCTCTTTTCCCTTCACCGGCTCGTCTTTCACGCCGAGGATCGACTCACACCAAGGTGGCACGTGGCACAGCCCTGTGGGTAAGCCTCGTGGGAAAGCCTCGAGGGAAAGCCACAGATCCCTTGATCCACGTGACAGGAAGCGTGACACTACTGCTGCAGTTCGGGAGGAATGTGCACGTGCATCCCCCCACTCGAGACGAGGCCGAACTCCCCTGGGGAATCTCAGAAGCACCCCAAGATCCATGGCAACCCTGGAGAGGAATCCTCAGCTTCCGGCCCCGACTCCACACAAGGTCTTAGGCCCCGGCATGGACGGGAGAGGAATCCCGAGAGGGCCCCTAGCAACTCACATGGGGACTGGATTTTCCTGAGGCCACCAGTGTTGGTCCTTGTTGTCCCCGTCATAACTCGAGAAGACCTGCCGCAACTCGAGAAAATCCAGGAGGTTCTCCCCTCCAGGCGAGATGAGGCCCATTTTCGCCGAGGCGTCTCGAGGCTGATCACACCTCAACTCTCGAACTTCGAAAGGGTCCTTCACACCATTGGTACAAATCAAGAAGTTCCCGACATACCCGTCTCCACTCGAGAGGAAACAAGAGGGTGCCGCCCACATCCAGAGGAGCCCCGTTTCCGCCTCGTAGCTTGAGATGAGGGATCCTTTCCCTGCTTCGTCGGGAAAGAGTTCCCGGCGTTCCCATCGCATCTCAAGACGAGGCCCTATCAACAGGAAAGGTGAGAGGAACTCCAGGGTCTTGCCACCATTCCTAGATTCCCCAGATGTCTCAGTCCATTCCAGAGGAACCTCTTTTCCCTTCCCCGGCTCGTCTTTCACGCCGAGGATCGACTCACACGAAGGTGGCACGTGGCACAGCCCTGTGTGAAAGCCTTGTGGGAAAGCGTTGTGGGAAAGCCCCAGATCCCTTTATCAACGTGACAGGAAGCGTGACACTACTGCTGCAGCTCGGGAGAAAAGCGCACGTGCATGCCCCCACTCGAGACGAGGCCTGACTACCCTGGGGATACTCAAAAGCACCCCAAGATCCATGTCAACACTGGAGAGGAATCCTCAGGTTCCGGCCCGACTCCACACATGGTCTTAGGCCCCGGAATGGACGGGAGAGGAATCCCGAGATGGCCCCTAGCAACTCACATGGGGACTGGCCTTTCCTGAGGCCACCAGAGCGGGTCCCTGAGGTCCCTGTCGTAACTTGAGAAGGCCTGCCACAAGTCGAGAAAATCCAGGAAGTTGTCCCCTCCAGGCGAGATGAGGCCCATTTCCGCTGAGGCGGCTCAAGGCTGATCACACCTCACCTCTGGAACTTCGAAAGGGTCCTACACACTCTTTGTGCAAATCAAGAAGTTCCCCGACATACCCGTCTCCAATCGAGAGGAAACACGAGGGTTCCCCCACAATCCAGAGGAGCCCCGTTTCCGCCTCGTAGCTCGAGATGAGTGATCCTTTCCCTGCTTCGTCGGGAAAGAGTTCCCGGCCTTCCCATCACATCTCAAGAGGAGTCCCTCTCAACAGGAACGGCGAGAGGAACTCCAGGGTCGTGCCACCATTCCAAGAGTCCGCCAGATGTCTCAGTCCATTCCAGAGGAACCTCTTTTCCCTTCCCCGGTTCGTCTTTCACGCCGAGAATCGACTCACACCAAGGGTGCACGTGGCACAGCCATGTCGGAAAGCCTCGACGGAAAGCCTCGAGGGAAAGCCACAGATCACTTGATCCACGTGACAGGAAGCGTGACACTACTGCTGAAGCTCGGGAGGAAAGCGCACGTTCATGCTCCCACTAGAGATGAGGCCTGACTCCCCTGGGGAGACTGAGAAGCACCCCAAGATCCATGGCAACACTGGAGAGGAATCCTCAGGTTCCAGTCCCGACTCCACACAAGGTCTTAGGCCCCGGCATGGACGGGAGAGGAATCCCGAGAGGGCCCCTAGCAACTCGCATGGGGACTGGCCTTTCCTGAGGCCACCAGAGCGGGTCCCTGAGGTCCCCGTCGTAACTCGAGAAGACCTGCCGCAACTCGAGAAAATCCAGGAGGTTCTCCCCTCCAGGCGAGATGAGGCCCATTTCCGCCGAGCCGTCTCGAGGCTGATCACACCTCAACTCTCGAACTTCGAAAGGGTCCTTCACACCCTTGGTGCAAATCAAGAAGTTCCCCGACATACCCGTCTCCACTCGAGAGGAAACACGAGGGTGCCGCCCACATCCAGAGGAGCCCCGTTTCCGCCTCGTAGCTCGAGATGAGGGATCCTTTCCCTGCTTCGTTGGGAAAGAGTTTCCGGCGTTCCCATCGCATCTCAAGACGAGGCCCTATCAACAGGAAAGGCGAGAGGAACTCCAGGGTCTTGCCACCATTCCTAGATTCCCCAGATGTCGCAGTCCATTCCAGAGGAACCTCTTTTCCCTTCACCGGCTCGTCTTTCACGCCGAGGATCGACACACACCAAGGTGGCACGTGGCACAGCCCTGTGGGAAAGCCTCTTGGGAAAGCCTTGAGGGAAAGCCTCGAGGGAAAGCCCCAGATCGCTTGATCGACGTGCTAGGAAGCGTGACACTACTGCTGCAGCTCGGGATGAAAGCGCACGGGCATGCCTCAACACGAGACGAGGCCTGACTCACCTGGGGAGACTCAGAGGCACCCCAAAATCCATGACTACACTGGAGAGGAATCCTCAGGTTCTGGTCCCGACTCCACAGAAGGTCTTAGGCAACGGCATGGACGGGAGAGGAATCCCGAGATGGCTGCTAGCAACTCTAATGGGGAGTGGCCTTTCCTGAGGCCACCAGAGCAGGTCCCCGAGGTCCCCGTCGTAATTCGAGAAGACCTGCCGCAACTCGAGAAAATCCAGGAGGTTCTCCCCTCCAGGCGAGATGAGGCCCATTTCCGCTGAGACGTCTCGAGGCTCATCACACCTCACCTCTGGAACGTCGAAAGGGTCCTTCACACCCTTGGTGCAAATCAAGAAGTTCCTCGACCTACCCGTCTCCACTGGAGACGAAACACGAGGTTCCCGCCCACATCCAGAGGAGCCCCGTTTCCGCCTCGTAGCTCGAGATGAGGGATCCTTTCCCTGCTTCGTCGGGAAAGAGTTCCCGGCCTTCCCGTCACATCTCAAGAGGAGGCCCTCTCAACAGGAACGGCGAGAGGAACTCCAGGGTCGTGCCACCATTCCAAGAGTCCGCCAGATGTCTCAGTCCATTCCAGAGGAACCTCTTTTCCCTTCCCCGGCTCGTCTTTCACGCCGAGGATCGACTCACACCAAGGGTGCACGTGGCAGAGGCCTGTGGGAAAGCCTCTTGGAAAAGCCTCGAGGGAAAGCCTAGAGGGAAAGACACAGATCCCCTGATCCACGTGACAGGAAGCGTGACACTACTGCTGCAGCTCGGGAGGAAAGCGCACGTGCATGCCCCCAATCGAGACGAGGCCTGACTCCTCTGGGGAGACTCAGAAGGACCCAAAGATCCAAGGAAACACTGGAGAGGAATCTTCAGGTTCCGGCGCCGACTCCAAACAAGGTCTAAGGGCCCGGCATGGACGGGAGAAGAATCCCGAGATGGCCCCTAGCAAGTCGCATGGGGACTGGCCTTTCCTGAGGCCACCAGAGCGTGTCCCTGAGGTCCCCGTCATAACTCGAGAAGACCTGCCGCAACTCGACAAAATCCAGGAGGTTCTCCCCTCCAGGCGAGATGAGGCCCATTTCCGCTGAGGCGTCTCGAGGCTGAACACACCTCACCTCTGGAACGTCGAAAGGGTCCTTCACACCCTTGGTGCAAATCAAGAAGATCCTCGACCTACCCGTCTCCACTGGAGACGAAACACGATGTTCCCGCCCACATCCAGAGGAGCCCCGTTTCTGCCTCGTAGCTCGAGATGAGGGATCCTTTCCCTGCTTCCTCGGGAAAGAGTTCCCGGCCTTCCCGTCTCATCTAAAGAGGAGACCCTCTCAACAGGAATGGCGAGAGGAACTCCAGGGTCGTGCCACCATTCCAAGAGTCCCCCAGATGTCTCAGTCCATTCCAGAGGAACCTCTTTTCCCTTCACCGGCTCGTCTTTCACGCCGATGATCGACTCACACCAAGGTGGCACGTGGCACAGCCCTGTGGGAAAGCCTCGTGGGAAAGCCTCGAGGGAAAGCCTCGAAGGAAAGCCACAGATCCCTTGATCCCCGTGACAGAAAGCGTGACACTACTGCTGCAGCTCGGGAGGAAAGCGCACGTGCATGCCCCCACTCGAGACGAGGCCTGACTCCCCTGGGGAGACTCAGAAGCACCCCAAGATCCATGGCAACACTGGAGAGGAATCCTCAGGTTCCAGCCCCGACTCCACACAAGGTCTTAGGCCCCGGCATGGACGGGAGAGGAATCCCGAGATGGCCCCTAGCAACTCACATGGGGACTGGCCTTTCCTGAGGCCACCAGTGTTGGTCCCTGTTGTCCCCGTCGTAACTCGAGAAGACCTGCTGCAACTCGAGAAAATCCAGGAGGTTCTCCCATCCAGGCGAGATGAGGCCCATTTCGGCTGAGGCGTCTCGAGGCTGATCACACCTTACCTCTGGAACTTCGATAGGGTCCTTCACACCCTTGGTGCAAATCAAGAAGTTCCCCGACATACCCGTCTCCAATCGAGAGGAAACACGAGGGTCCCGCCCACATCCAGAGATGCCCCGTTTCCGCCTCGTAACTCCAGATGATGGATCCTTTCCCTGATTAGTCGGGAAAGAGTTCCCGGCGTTCCCGTCGCATCTCAAGAGGAGGCCCTCTAAACAGGAACGGCGAGAGGAACTCCAGGTTCGTGCCACCAGTCCAAGAGTCCCCCAAATGTCTCAGTCCATTCCAGAGGAATATACTTTCCCTTCACCAGCTCGTCTTTCACGCCGAGGATCGACTCACACCAAGGTGGCACGTGGCACAGACCTGTGGAAAAGCCTCGTGGGAAAGCCTCGAGGGAAAGCCACAGATCCCTTGATCCACGTGACAGGAAGCGTGACACTACTGCTACAGAACGGGAGAAAAGTGCACGTGCATGCCCCCACTCGAGACGAGGCCTGACTCCCCTGGGGAGGCTCAGAAGCACGCCAAGATCCATGGCAACACTGGAGAGGAATCCTCAGGTTCCAGCCCCGACTCCACACAAGGTCTTAGGCAACGGCATGGACGGGAGAGGAATCCCGAGATGGCCCCTAGCAACTCACAAGGGGACTGGCCTTTCCTGAGGCTACCAGTGTTGGTCCCTGTTGTCCCTGTAGTAACTCGAGAAGACCTGACGCTACTCGAGAAAATCCAGGAGGATCTCCCCTCCAGGCGAGATGAGGCCCATTTCGGCTGAGGCGTCTCGAGGCTGATCACACCTTACCTCTGGAACTTCGATAGGGTCCTTCACACCCTTGGTGCAAATCAAGAAGTTCCCCGACATACCCGTCTCCACTCGAGAGGAAACACGAGGTTCCGGCCCACATGTAGAGGAGCCCCGTTTCCGCCTCGTAGCTCGAGATGAGGGATCCTTTCCCTGCTTCGTCGGGAAAGAGTTACCGGCCTTCCCGTCGCATCTCAGGAAGAGGCCCTCTCAACAGGAACGACGAGAGGAACTCCACGGTCGTGCCACCATTCAAAGAGACCCCCAGATGCCTCGGTCCATTCCAGAGGAACCTCTTTTCCCTTCACCAGCTCGTCTTTCACGCCGAGGATCGACTCACACCAAGGTGGCACGAGGCACAGCCCTATGGGAAAGCCTCTTGGAAAAGCCTCGAGGGAAAGCCTAGAGGGAAAGACACAGATCCCCTGATCCACGTGACAGGAAGCGTGACACTACTGCTGCAGCTCGGGAGGAAAGCGCACGTGCATGCCCCCAATCGAGACGAGGCCTGACTCCTCTGGGGAGACTCAGAAGGACCCAAAGATCCAAGGAAACACTGGAGAGGAATCTTCAGGTTCAGGCGCCGACTCCAAACAAGGTCTAAGGCCCCGGCATGGAAGGGAGAAGAATCCCGAGATGGACCCTAGCAAGTCGCATGGGGACTGGCCTTTCCTGAGGCCACCAGAGCGTGTCCCTGAGGTCCCCGTCGTAACTCGAGAAGACCTGCCGCAACTCGACAAAATCCAGGAGGTTCTCCCCTCCAGGCGAGATGAGGCCCATTTCCGCTGAGGCGTCTCGAGGCTGATCACACCTCACCTCTGGAACGTCGATAGGGTCCTTCACACCCTTGGTGCAAATC
Source organism: Budorcas taxicolor (assembly GCF_023091745.1). Classification (NCBI taxonomy): domain Eukaryota; kingdom Metazoa; phylum Chordata; class Mammalia; order Artiodactyla; family Bovidae; genus Budorcas; species Budorcas taxicolor. The sequence goes on from NC_068910.1 coordinate 64,957,229, forward strand.
AAGAAGTTCCTCGACCTACCCGTCTCCACTGGAGACGAAACAAGAGGTTCCCGCCCATATCCAGAGGAGCCCCGTTTCCGCCTCGTAGCTCGAGATGAGGGATCCTTTCCCTGCTTCCTCGGGAAAGAGTTCCCGGCCTTCCCGTCTCATCTAAAGAGGAGACCCTCTCAACAGGAATGGCGAGAGGAACTCCAGGGTCGTGCCACCATTCCAAGAGTCCCCCAGATGTCTCAGTCCATTCCAGAGGAACCTCTTTTCCCTTCACCGGCTGGTCTTTCACGCCGATGATCGACTCACACCAAGGTGGCACGTGGCACAGCCCTGTGGGAAAGCCTCGTGGGAAAGCCTCGAGGGAAAGCCTCGAAGGAAAGCCACAGATCCCTTGATCCCCGTGACAGAAAGCGTGACACTACTGCTGCAGCTCGGGAGGAAAGCGCACGTGCATGCCCCCACTCGAGACGAGGCCTGACTCCCCTGGGGAGACTCAGAAGCACCCCAAGATCCATGGCAACACTGGAGAGGAATCCTCAGGTTCCAGCCCCGACTCCACACAAGGTCTTAGGCCCCGGCATGGACGGGAGAGGAATCCCAAGATGGCCCCTAGCAACTCACATGAGGACTGGCCTTTCCTGAGGCCACCAGAGCAGGTCCCCGAGGTCCCCGTCGTAATTCGAGAAGACCTGCCGCAACTCGAGAAAATCCAGGAGGTTCTCCCCTCCAGGCGAGATGAGGCCCATTTCCGCTGAGACGTCTCGAGGCTCATCACACCTCACCTCTGGAACGTCGAAAGGGTCCTTCACACCCTTGGTGCAAATCAAGAAGTTCCTCGACCTACCCGTCTCCACTGGAGACGAAACACGAGGTTCCCGCCCACATCCAGAGGAGCCCCGTTTCCGCCTCGTAGCTCGAGATGAGGGATCCTTTCCCTGCTTCTTCGGGAAAGAGTTCCCGACCTTCCCGTCGCATCTAAAGAGGAGACGCTCTCAACAGGAATGGCGAGAGGAACTCCAGGGTCGTGCCACCATTCCAAGAGTCCCCCAGATGTCTCAGTCCATTCCAGAGGAACCTATTTTCCCTTCACCGGCTCGTCTTTCACGCCGATGATCGACTCACAACAAGGTGGCACGTGGCACAGCCGTGTGGGAAAGCCTCGTGGGAAAGCCTCGAGGGAAAGCCTCGAAGGAAAGCCACAGATCCCTTGATCCACGTGACAGAAACCGTGACACTACTGCTGCAGCTCGGGAGGAAAGTGCACGTGCATGCCCCCACTCGAGACGAGGCCTGACTCCCCTGGGGAGACTCAGAAGCACCCCAAGATCCATGGCAACACTGGAGAGGTATCCCCAGGTTCCAGTCCCGACTCCACACAAGGTATTAGGCCCCGGCATGGATGGGAGAGGAATCCCGAGATGGCCCCTAGCAACTCACATGGGGACTGGATTTTCCTGAGGCCACCAGTGTTGGTCCCTGTTGTCCCCGTCGTAACTCGAGAAGACCTGCCGCAACTCGAGAAAATCCAGGAGGTTCTCCCCTCCAGGCGAGATGAGGCCCATTTCCGCCGAGGCGTCTCGAGGCTGATCACACCTCAACTCTCGAACTTCGAAAGGGTCCTTCACACCCTTGGTACAAATCAAGAAGTTCCCCGACATACCCGTCTCCACTCGAGAGGAAACAAGAGGGTGCCGCCCACATCCAGAGGAGCCCCGTTTCCGCCTCGTAGCTCGAGATGAGGGATCCTTTCCCTGCTTCGTCGGGAAAGAGTTCCCGGCATTCCCATCGCATCTCAAGACGAGGCCCTATCAACAGGAAAGGCGAGAGGAACTCCAGGGTCTTGCCACCATGCCTAGATTCCCCAGATGTCTCAGTCCATTCCAGAGGAACCTCTTTTGCCTTCCCCGGCTCGTCTTTCACGCCGAGGATCGACTCACACGAAGGTGGCACGTGGCACAGCCCTGTGTGAAAGCCTTGTGGGAAAGCGTTGTGGGAAAGCCCCAGATCCCTTTATCAACGTGACAGGAAGCGTGACACTACTGCTGCAGCTCGGGAGGAAAGCGCACGTGCATGCCCCCACACGAGACGAGGCCTGACTACCCTGGGGATACTCAGAAGCACCCCAAGATCCATGTCAACACTGGAGAGGAATCCTCAGGTTCCGGCCCGACTCCACACAAGGTCTTAGGCCCTGGAATGGACGGGAGAGGAATCCCGAGATGGTCCCTAGCAACTTGCATGGGGACTGGCCTTTCCAGAGGCCACCAGAGCGGGTCCCTGAGGTCCCTGTCGTAACTTGAGAAGGCCTGCCACAAGTCGAGAAAATCCAGGAGGTTCTCCCCTCCAGGCGAGATGAGGCCCATTTCCGCTGAGGCGGTTCAAGGCTGATCACACCTCACCTCTGGAACTTCGAAAGGGTCCTACACACTCTTTGTGCAAATCAAGAAGTTCCCCGACATACCCGTCTCCACTCGAGAGGAAACACGAGGGTTCCCCCACAATCCAGAGGAGCCCCGTTTCCGCCTCGTAGCTCGAGATGAGGGATCCTTTCCCTGCTTCGTCGGGAAAGAGTTCCCGGCCTTCCCGTCACATCTCAAGAGGAGGCCCTCTCAACAGGAACGGCGAGAGGAACTCCAGGGTCGTGCCACCATTCCAAGAGTCCGCCAGATGTCTCAGTCCATTCCAGAGGAACCTCTTTTCCCTTCCCCGGCTCGTCTTTCACGCCGAGGATCGACTCACACCAAGGGTGCACGTGGCAGAGGCCTGTGGGAAAGCCTCTTGGAAAAGCCTCGAGGGAAAGCCTAGAGGGAAAGACACAGATCCCCTGATCCACGTGACAGGAAGCGTGACACTACTGCTGCAGCTCGGGAGGAAAGCGCACGTGCATGCCCCCAATCGAGACGAGGCCTGACTCCTCTGGGGAGACTCAGAAGGAACCAAAGATCCAAGGAAACACTGGAGAGGAATCTTCAGGTTCCGGCGCCGACTCCAAACAAGGTTTAAGGGCCCGGCATGGACGGGAGAAGAATCCCGAGATGGCCCCTAGCAAGTCGCATGGGGACTGGCCTTTCCTGAGGCCACCAGAGCGTGTCCCTGAGGTCCCCGTCATAACTCGAGAAGACCTGCCGCAACTCGACAAAATCCAGGAGGTTCTCCCCTCCAGGCGAGATGAGGCCCATTTCCGCTGAGGCGTCTCGAGGCTGAACACACCTCACCTCTGGAACGTCGAAAGGGTCCTTCACACCGTTGGTGCAAATCAAGAAGTTCCTCGACCTACCCGTCTCCACTGGAGACGAAACACGATGTTCCCGCCCACATCCAGAGGAGCCCCGTTTCTGCCTCGTAGCTCGAGATGAGGGATCCTTTCCCTGCTTCCTCGGGAAAGAGTTCCCGGCCTTCCCGTCTCATCTAAAGAGGAGACCCTCTCAACAGGAATGGCGAGAGGAACTCCAGGGTCGTGCCACCATTCCAAGAGTCCCCCAGATGTCTCAGTCCATTCCAGAGGAACCTCTTTTCCCTTCACCGGCTCGTCTTTCACGCCGATGATCGACTCACACCAAGGTGGCACGTGGCACAGCCCTGTGGGAAAGCCTCGTGGGAAAGCCTCGAGGGAAAGCCTCGAAGGAAAGCCACAGATCCCTTGATCCCCGTGACAGAAAGCGTGACACTACTGCTGCAGCTCGGGAGGAAAGCGCACGTGCATGCCCCCACTCGAGACGAGGCCTGACTCCCCTGGGGAGACTCAGAAGCACCCCAAGATCCATGGCAACACTGGAGAGGAATCCTCAGGTTCCAGCCCCGACTCCACACAAGGTCTTAGGCCCCGGCATGGCCGGGAGAGGAATCCCGAGATGGCCCCTAGCAACTCACATGGGGACTGGCCTTTCCTGAGGCCACCAGTGTTGGTCCCTGTTGTCCCCGTCGTAACTCGAGAAGACCTGCTGCAACTCGAGAAAATCCAGGAGGTTCTCCCATCCAGGCGAGATGAGGCCCATTTCGGCTGAGGCGTCTCGAGGCTGATCACACCTTACCTCTGGAACTTCGATAGGGTCCTTCACACCCTTGGTGCAAATCAAGAAGTTCCCCGACATACCCGTCTCCAATCGAGAGGAAACACGAGGGTCCCGCCCACATCCAGAGATGCCCCGTTTCCGCCTCGTAACTCCAGATGATGGATCCTTTCCCTGATTAGTCGGGAAAGAGTTCCCGGCGTTCCCGTCGCATCTCAAGAGGAGGCCCTCTAAACAGGAACGGCGAGAGGAACTCCAGGTTCGTGCCACCAGTCCAAGAGTCCCCCAAATGTCTCAGTCCATTCCAGAGGAATATACTTTCCCTTCACCAGCTCGTCTTTCACGCCGAGGATCGACTCACACCAAGGTGGCACGTGGCACAGACCTGTGGAAAAGCCTCGTGGGAAAGCCTCGAGGGACAGCCTCGAGGGAAAGCCACAGATCCCTTGATCCACGTGACAGGAAGCGTGACACTACTGCTACAGCACGGGAGGAAAGTGCACGTGCATGCCCCCACTCGAGACGAGGCCTGACTCCCCTGGGGAGGCTCAGAAGCACGCCAAGATCCATGGCAACACTGGAGAGGAATCCTCAGGTTCCAGCCCCGACTCCACACAAGGTCTTAGGCAACGGCATGGACGGGAGAGGAATCCCGAGATGGCCCCTAGCAACTCACAAGGGGACTGGCCTTTCCTGAGGCTACCAGTGTTGGTCCCTGTTGTCCCTGTAGTAACTCGAGAAGACCTGACGCTACTCGAGAAAATCCAGGAGGATCTCCCCTCCAGGCGAGATGAGGCCCATTTCGGCTGAGGCGTCTCGAGGCTGATCACACCTTACCTCTGGAACTTCGATAGGGTACTTCACACCCTTGGTGCAAATCAAGAAGTTCCCCGACATACCCGTCTCCACTCGAGAGGAAACACGAGGTTCCGGCCCACATGTAGAGGAGCCCCGTTTCCGCCTCGTAGCTCGAGATGAGGGATCCTTTCCCTGCTTCGTCGGGAAAGAGTTACCGGCCTTCCCGTCGCATCTCAGGAAGAGGCCCTCTCAACAGGAACGACGAGAGGAACTCCACGGTCGTGCCACCATTCAAAGAGACCCCCAGATGCCTCGGTCCATTCCAGAGGAACCTCTTTTCCCTTCACCAGCTCGTCTTTCACGCCGAGGATCGACTCACACCAAGGTGGCACGAGGCACAGCCCTATGGGAAAGCCTCTTGGAAAAGCCTCGAGGGAAAGCCTAGAGGGAAAGACACAGATCCCCTGATCCACGTGACAGGAAGCGTGACACTACTGCTGCAGCTCGGGAGGAAAGCGCACGTGCATGCCCCCAATCGAGACGAGGCCTGACTCCTCTGGGGAGACTCAGAAGGACCCAAAGATCCAAGGAAACACTGGAGAGGAATCTTCAGGTTCAGGCGCCGACTCCAAACAAGGTCTAAGGCCCCGGCATGGAAGGGAGAAGAATCCCGAGATGGACCCTAGCAAGTCGCATGGGGACTGGCCTTTCCTGAGGCCACCAGAGCGTGTCCCTGAGGTCCCCGTCGTAACTCGAGAAGACCTGCCGCAACTCGACAAAATCCAGGAGGTTCTCCCCTCCAGGCGAGATGAGGCCCATTTCCGCTGAGGCGTCTCGAGGCTGATCACACCTCACCTCTGGAACGTCGATAGGGTCCTTCACACCCTTGGTGCAAATCAAGAAGTTCCTCGACCTACCCGTCTCCACTGGAGAAGAAACAAGAGGTTCCCGCCCATATCCAGAGGAGCCCCGTTTCCGCCTCGTAGCTCGAGATGAGGGATCCTTTCCCTGCTTCCTCAGGAAAGAGTTCCCGGCCTTCCCGTCTCATCTAAAGAGGAGACCCTCTCAACAGGAATGGCGAGAGGAACTCCAGGGTCGTGCCACCATTCCAAGAGTCCCCCAGATGTCTCAGTCCATTCCAGAGGAACCTCTTTTCCCTTCACCGGCTCGTCTTTCACGCCGATGATCGACTCACACCAAGGTGGCACGTGGCACAGCCCTGTGGGAAAGCCTCGTGGGAAAGCCTCGAGGGAAAGCCTCGAAGGAAAGCCACAGATCCCTTGATCCCCGTGACAGAAAGCGTGACACTACTGCTGCAGCTCGGGAGGAAAGCGCACGTGCATGCCCCCACTCGAGACGAGGCCTGACTCCCCTGGGGAGACTCAGAAGCACCCCAAGATCCATGGCAACACTGGAGAGGAATCCTCAGGTTCCAGCCCCGACTCCACACAAGGTCTTAGGCCCCGGCATGGACGGGAGAGGAATCCCAAGATGGCCCCTAGCAACTCACATGAGGACTGGCCTTTCCTGAGGCTACCAGTGTTGGTCCCTGTTGTCCCTGTAGTAACTCGAGAAGACCTGCCGCTACTAGAGAAAATCCAGGAGGATCTCCCCTCCAGGCGAGATGAGGCCCATTTCGGCTGAGGCGTCTCGAGGCTGATCACACCTTACCTCTGGAACTTCGATAGGGTCCTTCACACCCTTGGTGCAAATCAAGAAGTTCCCCGACATACCCGTCTCCACTCGAGAGGAAACACGAGGGTGCCGCCACAATCGAGAGGAGCCCCGTTTCCGCCTCGTAGCTCGAGATGAGGGATCCTTTCCCTGCTTCGTCGGGAAAGAGTTACCGGCCTTCCCGTCGCATCTCAGGAAGAGGCCCTCTCAACAGGAACGACGAGAGGAACTCCAGGGTCGTGCCACCATTCAAAGAGACCCCCAGATGCCTCGGTCCATTCCAGAGGAACCTCTTTTCCCTTCACCAGCTCGTCTTTCACGCCGAGGATCGACTCACAACAAGGTGGCACGAGGCACAGCCCTATGGGAAAGCCTCTTGGAAAAGCCTCGAGGGAAAGCCTAGAGGGAAAGACACAGATCCCCTGATCCACGTGACAGGAAGCGTGACACTACTGCTGCAGCTCGGGAGGAAAGCGCACGTGCATGCCCCCAATCGAGACGAGGCCTGACTCCTCTGGGGAGACTCAGAAGGACCCAAAGATCCAAGGAAACACTGGAGAGGAATCTTCAGGTTCAGGCGCCGACTCCAAACAAGGTCTAAGGCCCCGGCATGGAAGGGAGAAGAATCCCGAGTTGGCCCCTAGCAAGTCGCATGGGGAGTGGCCTTTCCTGAGGCCACCAGAGCGTGTCCCTGAGGTCACCGTCGTAACTCGAGAAGACCTGCCGCAACTCGACAAAATCCAGGAGGTTCTCCCCTCCAGGCGAGATGAGGCCCATTTCCGCTGAGGCGTCTCGAGGCTGATCACACCTCACCTCTGGAACGTCGATAGGGTCCTTCACACCCTTGGTGCAAATCAAGAAGTTCCTCGACCTACCCGTCTCCACTGGAGACGAAACAAGAGGTTCCCGCCCATATCCAGAGGAGCCCCGTTTCTGCCTCGTAGCTCGAGATGAGGGATCCTTTCCCTGCTTCCTCGGGAAAGAGTTCCCGGCCTTCCCGTCTCATCTAAAGAGGAGACCCTCTCAACAGGAATGGCGAGAGGAACTCCAGGGTCGTGCCACCATTCCAAGAGTCCCCCAGATGTCTCAGTCCATTCCAGAGGAACCTCTTTTCCCTTCACCGGCTCGTCTTTCACGCCGATGATCGACTCACACCAAGGTGGCACGTGGCACAGCCCTGTGGGAAAGCCTCGTGGGAAAGCCTCGAGGGAAAGCCTCGAAGGAAAGCCACAGATCCCTTGATCCCCGTGACAGAAAGCGTGACACTACTGCTGCAGCTCGGGAGGAAAGCGCACGTGCATGCCCCCACTCGAGACGAGGCCTGACTCCCCTGGGGAGACTCAGAAGCACCCCAAGATCCATGGCAACACTGGAGAGGAATCCTCAGGTTCCAGCCCCGACTCCACACAAGGTCTTAGGCCCCGGCATGGCCGGGAGAGGAATCCCGAGATGGCCCCTAGCAACTCACATGGGGACTGGCCTTTCCTGAGGCCACCAGTGTTGGTCCCTGTTGTCCCCGTCGTAACTCGAGAAGACCTGCTGCAACTCGAGAAAATCCAGGAGGTTCTCCCATCCAGGCGAGATGAGGCCCATTTCGGCTGAGGCGTCTCGAGGCTGATCACACCTTACCTCTGGAACTTCGATAGGGTCCTTCACACCCTTGGTGCAAATCAAGAAGTTCCCCGACATACCCGTCTCCAATCGAGAGGAAACACGAGGGTCCCGCCCACATCCAGAGATGCCCCGTTTCCGCCTCGTAACTCCAGATGATGGATCCTTTCCCTGATTAGTCGGGAAAGAGTTCCCGGCGTTCCCGTCGCATCTCAAGAGGAGGCCCTCTAAACAGGAACGGCGAGAGGAACTCCAGGTTCGTGCCACCAGTCCAAGAGTCCCCCAAATGTCTCAGTCCATTCCAGAGGAATATACTTTCCCTTCACCAGCTCGTCTTTCACGCCGAGGATCGACTCACACCAAGGTGGCACGTGGCACAGACCTGTGGAAAAGCCTCGTGGGAAAGCCTCGAGGGACAGCCTCGAGGGAAAGCCACAGATCCCTTGATCCACGTGACAGGAAGCGTGACACTACTGCTACAGCACGGGAGGAAAGCGCACGTGCATGCCCCCACTCGAGACGAGGCCTGACTCCCCTGGGGAGGCTCAGAAGCACGCCAAGATCCATGGCAACACTGGAGAGGAATCCTCAGGTTCCAGCCCCGACTCCACACAAGGTCTTAGGCCCCAACATGGACGGGAGAGGAATCCCGAGAGGGCCCCTAGGAACTCGCATGTGGACTGGCCTTTCCTGAGGACACCAGAGCGGGTCCCTGAGGTCCCCGTCATAACTCGAGAAGACCTGCCGCAACTCGACAAAATCCAGGAGGTTTTCCCCTCCAGGCGAGATGAGGCCCATTTCCGCTGAGGCGTCTCGAGGCTGATCACACCTCACCTCTGGAAATTCGAAAGGTTCATTCACACCCTTGGTGCAAATCAAGAAGTTCCCCGACATACCGGTCTCCACTGGAGAGGAAACACGAGGGTCCCGCCCACATCCAGAGGAGCCCCGTTTCCGGCTCGTAGCTCGAGATGAGGGATCGTTTCCCTGCTTCGTCGGGAAAGTGTTCCCGGCGTTCCCGTCGCATCTCAAGAGGAGGCCCTCTCAACAGGAACGGCGAGAGCAACTCCAGGGTCGTGCCACCAGTCCAAGAGTCCCCCAAATGTCTCAGTCCATTCCAGAGGAATATACTTTCCCTTCACCAGCTCGTCTTTGACGCCGAGGATCGACTCACACCAAGGTGGCACGTGGCACAGACCTGTGGAAAAGCCTCGTGGGAAAGCCTCGAGGGACAGCCTCGAGGGAAAGCCACAGATCCCTTGATCCACGTGACAGGAAGCGTGACACTACTGCTACAGCACGGGAGGAAAGCGCACGTGCATGCCCCCACTCGAGACGAGGCCTGACTCCCCTGGGGAGGCTCAGAAGCACGCCAAGATCCATGGCAACACTGGAGAGGAATCCTCAGGTTCCAGCCCCGACTCCACACAAGGTCTTAGGCCCCAACATGGACGGGAGAGGAATCCCGAGAGGGCCCCTAGGAACTCGCATGGGGACTGGCCTTTCCTGAGGACACCAGAGCGGGTCCCTGAGGTCCCCGTCATAACTCGAGAAGACCTGCCGCAACTCGACAAAATCCAGGAGGTTTTCCCCTCCAGGCGAGATGAGGCCCATTTCCGCTGAGGCGTCTCGAGGCTGATCACACCTCACCTCTGGAACTTCGAAAGGTTCATTCACACCCTTGGTGCAAATCAAGAAGTTCCCCGACATACCGGTCTCCACTGGATAGGAAACACGAGGGTCCCGCCCACATCCAGAGGAGCCCCGTTTCCGGCTCGTAGCTCGAGATGAGGGATCCTTTCCCTGCTTCGTCGGGAAAGTGTTCCCGGCGTTCCCGTCGCATCTCAAGAGGAGGCCCTCTCAACAGGAACGGCGAGAGCAACTCCAGGGTCCTGCCACCAGTCCAAGAGTCCCCCAAATGTCTCAGTCCATTCCAGAGGAATATACTTTCCCTTCACCAGCTCGTCTTTGACGCCGAGGATCGACTCACACCAAGGTGGCACGTGGCACAGACCTGTGGAAAAGCCTCGTGGGAAAGCCTCGAGGGACAGCCTCGAGGGAAAGCCACAGATCCCTTGATCCACGTGACAGGAAGCGTGACACTACTGCTACAGCATGGGAGGAAAGCGCACGTGTATGCCCCCACTCGAGACGAGGCCTGACTCCCCTGGGGAGGCTCAGAAGCACGCCAAGATCCATGGCAACACTGGAGAGGAATCCTCAGGTTCCAGCCCCGACTCCACACAAGGTCTTAGGCCCCAACATGGACGGGAGAGGAATCCCGAGAGGGCCCCTAGGAACTCGCATGGGGACTGGCCTTTCCTGAGGACACCAGAGCGGGTCCCTGAGGTCCCCGTCATAACTCGAGAAGACCTGCCGCAACTCGACAAAATCCAGGAGGTTTTCCCCTCCAGGCGAGATGAGGCCCATTTCCGCTGAGGCGTCTCGAGGCTGATCACACCTCACCTCTGGAACTTCGAAAGGTTCATTCACACCCTTGGTGCAAATCAAGAAGTTCCCCGACATACCGGTCTCCACTGGAGAGGAAACACGAGGGTCCCGCCCACATCCAGAGGAGCCCCGTTTCCGGCTCGTAGCTCGAGATGAGGGATCCTTTCCCTGCTTCGTCGGGAAAGTGTTCCCGGCGTTCCCGTCGCATCTCAAGAGGAGGCCCTCTCAACAGGAACGGCGAGAGGAACTCCAGGGTCGTGCCACCATTCCAAGAGTCCCCCAGATGTCTCAGTCCGTTCCAGAGGAACCTCTTTTCCCTTCACCGGCTCGTCTTTCACGCCGAGGATCGACTCACACCAAGGTGGCACGTGGCACAGCCCTGTGGGTAAGCCTCGTGGGAAAGCCTCGAGGGAAAGCCACAGATCCCTTGATCCACGTGACAGGAAGCGTGACACTACTGCTGCAGTTCGGGAGGAATGTGCACGTGCATCCCCCCACTCGAGACGAGGCCGGACTCCCCTGGGGAATCTCAGAAGCACCCCAAGATCCATGGCAACCCTGGAGAGGAATCCTCAGCTTCCGGCCCCGACTCCACACAAGGTCTTAGGCCCCGGCATGGACGGGAGAGGAATCCCGAGAGGGCCCCTAGCAACTCACATGGGGACTGGATTTTCCTGAGGCCACCAGTGTTGGTCCTTGTTGTCTCCGTCGTAACTCGAGAAGACCTGCCGCAACTCGAGAAAATCCAGGAGGTTCTCCCCTCCAGGCGAGATGAGGCCCATTTTCGCCGAGGCGTCTCGAGGCTGATCACACCTCAACTCTCGAACTTCGAAAGGGTCCTTCACACCATTGGTACAAATCAAGAAGTTCCCCGACATACCCGTCTCCACTCGAGAGGAAACAAGAGGGTGCCGCCCACATCCAGAGGAGCCCCGTTTCCGCCTCATAGCTCGAGATGAGGGATCCTTTCCCTGCTTCATCGGGAAAGAGTTCCCGGCGTTCCCATCGCATCTCAAGACGAGGCCCTATCAACAGGAAAGCTGAGAGGAACTCCAGGGTCTTGCCACCATTCCTAGATTCCCCAGATGTCTCAGTCCATTCCAGAGGAACCTCTTTTCCCTTCCCCAGCTCGTCTTTCACGCCGAGGATCGACTCACACGAAGGTGGCACGTGGCACAGCCCTGTGTGAAAGCCTTGTGGGAAAGCGTTGTGGGAAAGCCCCAGATCCCTTTATCAACGTGACAGGAAGCGTGACACTACTGCTGCAGCTCGGGAGGAAAGCGCACGTGCATGCCCCCACTCGAGACGAGGCCTGACTACCCTGGGGATACTCAAAAGCACCCCAAGATCCATGTCAACACTGGAGAGGAATCCTCAGGTTCCGGCCCGACTCCACACAAGGTCATAGGCCCCGGAATGGACGGGAGAGGAATCCCGAGATGGCCCCTAGCAACTCACATGGGGACTGGCCTTTCCTGAGGCCACCAGAGCGGGTCCCTGAGGTCCCTGTCGTAACTTGAGAAGGCCTGCCACAAGTCGAGAAAATCCAGGAAGTTCTCCCCTCCAGGCGAGATGAGGCCCATTTCCGCTGAGGCGGCTCAAGGCTGATCACACCTCACCTCTGGAACTTCGAAAGGGTCCTACACACTCTTTGTGCAAATCAAGAAGTTCCCCGACATACCCGTCTCCAATCGAGAGGAAACACGAGGGTTCCCCCACAATCCAGAGGAGCCCCGTTTCCGCCTCGTAGCTCGAGATGAGTGATCCTTTCCCTGCTTCGTCGGGAAAGAGTTCCCGGCCTTCCCATCACATCTCAAGAGGAGTCCCTCTCAACAGGAACGGCGAGAGGAACTCCAGGGTCGTGCCACCATTCCAAGAGTCCGCCAGATGTCTCAGTCCATTCCAGAGGAACCTCTTTTCCCTTCCCCGGTTCGTCTTTCACGCCGAGAATCGACTCACACCAAGGGTGCACGTGGCACAGCCATGTCGGAAAGCCTCGACGGAAAGCCTCGAGGGAAAGCCACAGATCACTTGATCCACGTGACAGGAAGCGTGACACTACTGCTGAAGCTCGGGAGGAAAGCGCACGTTCATGCTCCCACTCGAGATGAGGCCTGACTCCCCTGGGGAGACTGAGAAGCACCCCAAGATCCATGGCAACACTGGAGAGGAATCCTCAGGTTCCAGTCCCGACTCCACACAAGGTCTTAGGCCCCGGCATGGATGGGAGAGGAATCCCGAGATGGCCCCTAGCAACTCACATGGGGACTGGATTTTCCTGAGGCCACCAGTGTTGGTCCCTGTTGTCCCCGTCGTAACTCGAGAAGACCTGCCGCAACTCGAGAAAATCCAGGAGGTTCTCCCCTCCAGGCGAGATGAGGCCCATTTCCGCCGAGGCGTCTCGAGGCTGATCACACCTCAACTCTCGAACTTCGAAAGGGTCCTTCACACCATTGGTACAAATCAAGAAGTTCCCCGACATACCCGTCTCCACTCGAGAGGAAACAAGAGGGTGCCGCCCACATCCAGAGGAGCCCCGTTTCCGCCTCGTAGCTCGAGATGAGGGATCCTTTCCCTGCTTCGTCGGGAAAGAGTTCACGGCGTTCCCATCGCATCTCAAGACGAGGCCCTATCAACAGGAAAGGTGAGAGGAACTCCAGGGTCTTGCCACCATTCCTAGATTCCCCAGATGTCTCAGTCCATTCCAGAGGAACCTCTTTTCCCTTCCCCGGCTCGTCTTTCACGCCGAGGATCGACTCACACGAAGGTGGCACGTGGCACAGCCCTGTGTGAAAGCCTTGTGGGAAAGCGTTGTGGGAAAGCCCCAGATCCCTTTATCAACATGACAGGAAGCGTGACACTACTGCTGCAGCTCGGGAGGAAAGCGCACGTGCATGCCCCCACTCGAGATGAGGCCTGACTACCCTGGGGATACTCAGAAGCACCCCAAGATCCATGTCAACACTGGAGAGGAATCCTCAGGTTCCGGCCCGACTCCACACAAGGTCTTAGGCCCCGGAATGGACGGGAGAGGAATCCCGAGATGGCCCCTAGCAACTCACATGGGGATTGGCCTTTCCTGAGGCCACCAGAGCGGGTCCCTGAGGTCCCTGTCGTAACTTGAGAAGGCCTGCCACAAGTCCAGAAAATCCAGGAAGTTCTCCCCTCCAGGCGAGATGAGGCCCATTTCCGCTGAGGCGGCTCAAGGCTGATCACACCTCACCTCTGGAACTTCGAAAGGGTCCTACACACTCTTTGTGCAAATCAAGAAGTTCCCCGACATACCCGTCTCCAATCGAGAGGAAACACGAGGGTTCCCCCACAATCCAGAGGAGCCCCGTTTCCGCCTCGTAGCTCGAGATGAGTGATCCTTTCCCTGCTTCGTCGGGAAAGAGTTCCCGGCCTTCCCGTCACATCTCAAGAGGAGTCCCTCTCAACAGGAACGGCGAGAGGAACTCCAGGGTCGTGCCACCATTCCAAGAGTCCGCCAGATGTCTCAGTCCATTCCAAAGGAGCCTCTTTTCCCTTCCCCGGTTCGTCTTTCACGCCGAGAATCGACTCACACCAAGGGTGCACGTGGCACAGCCATGTCGGAAAACCTCGACGGAAAGCCTCGAGGGAAAGCCACAGATCACTTGATCCACGTGACAGGAAGCGTGACACTACTGCTGAAGCTCGGGAGGAAAGCGCACGTTCATGCTCCCACTCGAGATGAGGCCTGACTCCCCTGGGGAGACTGAGAAGCACCCCAAGATCCATGGCAACACTGGAGAGGAATCCTCAGGTTCTGGCCCAGACTCCACACAAGGTCTTAGGCCGCGGCATCGTCGGGAGAGGAATCCCGAGATGGCCCCTAGCAACTCGCATGGGCACTGGCCTTTCCTGAGGCCACCAGAGCGTGTCCCTGCGGTCCCTGTCCTAACATGAGAAGACCTGCCACAACTCGAGAAAATCCAGGAGGTTCTCCCCACCAGGCGAGATGAGGCCCATTTCCGCTGAGGCGTCTCGAGGCTGATCACACCTCACCTCTGGAACTTCGAAAGGGTCCTTCACACTCTTTGTGCAAATCAAGAAGTTCCCGACATACCCGTCTCCACTCGAGAGGAAACACGAGGGTGCCGCCACAATCGAGAGGAGCCCCGTTTCCGCCTCGTAGCTCGAGATGAGGGATCCTTTCCCTGCTTCGTCGGGAAAGAGTTCCCGGCGTTCCCGTCGCATCTCAGGAAGAGGCCCTCTCAACAGGAACGACGAGAGGAACTCCAGGGTCGTGCCACCATTCAAAGCGACCCCCAGATGCCTCGGTCCATTCCAGAGGAACCTCTTTTCCCTTCACCGGCTCGTCTTTCACGCCGAGGATCGACTCACACCAAGGTGGCACGTGGCACAGCCCTCTGGGAAAGCCTCTTGGAAAAGCCTCGAGGGAAAGCCTAGAGGGAAAGACACAGATCCCCTGATCCACGTGAAAGGAAGCGTGACACTACTGCTGCAGCTCGGGAGGAAAGCGCACGTGCATGCCCCCACTCGCGACGAGGCCTGACTCCTCTGGGGAGACTCAGAAGGACCCAAAGATCCAAGGAAACACTGGAGAGGAATCTTCAGGTTCCGGCGCCGACTCCAAACAAGGTCTAAGGGCCCGGCATGGATGGGAGAAGAATCTCGAGATGGCCCCTAGCAAGTCGCATGGGGACTGGCCTTTCCTGAGGCCACCAGAGCGTGTCCCTGAGGTCCCCGTCATAACTCGAGAAGACCTGCCGCAACTCGACAAAATCCAGGAGGTTCTCCCCTCCAGGCGAGATGAGGCCCATTTCCGCTGAGGCGTCTCGAGGCTGAACACACCTCACCTCTGGAACGTCGAAAGGGTCCTTCACACCGTTGGTGCAAATCAAGAAGTTCCTCGACCTACCCGTCTCCACTGGAGACGAAACACTAGGTTCCCGCCCACATCCAGAAGAGCCCCGTTTCTGCCTCGTAGCTCGAGATGAGGGATCCTTTCCCTGCTTCCTCGGGAAAGAGTTCCCGGCCTTCCCGTCTCATCTAAAGAGGAGACCCTCTCAACAGGAATGGCGAGAGGAACTCCAGGGTCGTGCCACCATTCCAAGAGTCCCCCAGATGTCTCAGTCCATTCCAGAGGAACCTCTTTTCCCTTCACCGGCTCGTCTTTCACGCCGAGGATCGACTCACACCAAGGTGGCACGTGGCACAGCCCTGAGGGAAAGCCTCGTGGGAAAGCCTCGAGGGAAAGCCACAGATCCCTTTATCCACGTGACAGGAAGCGGGACACTACTGGTGCAGCTCGGGAGGAAAGCGCACGTGCATGCCCCCACTCGAGACGAGGTCTGACTCCCCTGGGGAGACTCAGAAGCACCCCAAGTTCCATGGCAAACCTGGAGAGGAATCCTCAGGTTCCGGCCCCGACTCCACACAAGGTCTTGGGCCCCGGCATGGACGGGAGAGGAATCCCGAGAGGGCCCCTAGCAACTCGCATGGGGACTGGCCTTTCCTGAGGACACATGAGCGTGTCCCTGAGGTCCCCGTCGTAACGCGAGAAGACCTGCCGCAACTCGAGAAAATCCAGGAGGTTCTCCTCTCCAGGCGAGATGAGGCCCATTTCCGCTGAGGCGTCTCGAGGCTGATCACACCTCACCTCTGGAACTTGGAAAGGTTCCTTCACACCCTTGGTGCAAATCAAGAAGTTCCCCGACATACCCGTCTCCACTCGAGCGGAAACACGAGGGTCCCGCCCACATCCAGAGGTGCCCCGTTTCCGCCTCGTAGCTCGAGATGAGGGATCCTTTCCCTGCATCGTCGGGAAAGAGTTCCCGGCATTCCCGTCGTATCTCAAGAGCAGGCCCTCTCACCAGGAACGGCGAGAGGAACTCCAGGGTCCTGCCACCATTCCAAGAGTCACCCAGATGTCTCAGTCCATTCCACAGGAAACTCTTTTCCCTTCACCGGCTCGTCTTTCACGCCGAGGATTGACTCACACCAAGGTGGCACGTGGCACAGCCCTGTGGGAATGCCTCGTGGGAAAGCCTCGAGGGACAGCCTCGAGGGAAAGCCACAGATCCCTTGATCCAAATGACAGGAAGCGTGACACTACTGCTGCAGCTCGGGAGGAAAGCGCACGTGCATGCCCCCACTCGAGATGAGGCCTGACTACCCTGGGGATACTCAGAAGCACCCCAAGATCCATGTCAACACTGGAGAGGAATCCTCAGGTTCCGGCCCGACTCCACACAAGGTCTTAGGCCCCGGAATGGACGGGAGAGGAATCCCGAGATGGCCCCTAGCAACTCACATGGGGATTGGCCTTTCCTGAGGCCACCAGAGCGGGTCCCTGAGGTCCCTGTCGTAACTTGAGAAGGCCTGCCACAAGTCCAGAAAATCCAGGAAGTTCTCCCCTCCAGGCGAGATGAGGCCCATTTCCGCTGAGGCGGCTCAAGGCTGATCACACCTCACCTCTGGAACTTCGAAAGGGTCCTACACACTCTTTGTGCAAATCAAGAAGTTCCCCGACATACCCGTCTCCAATCGAGAGGAAACACGAGGGTTCCCCCACAATCCAGAGGAGCCCCGTTTCCGCCTCGTAGCTCGAGATGAGTGATCCTTTCCCTGCTTCGTCGGGAAAGAGTTCCCGGCCTTCCCGTCACATCTCAAGAGGAGTCCCTCTCAACAGGAACGGCGAGAGGAACTCCAGGGTCGTGCCACCATTCCAAGAGTCCGCCAGATGTCTCAGTCCATTCCAAAGGAGCCTCTTTTCCCTTCCCCGGTTCGTCTTTCACGCCGAGAATCGACTCACACCAAGGGTGCACGTGGCACAGCCATGTCGGAAAACCTCGACGGAAAGCCTCGAGGGAAAGCCACAGATCACTTGATCCACGTGACAGGAAGCGTGACACTACTGCTGAAGCTCGGGAGGAAAGCGCACGTTCATGCTCCCACTCGAGATGAGGCCTGACTCCCCTGGGGAGACTGAGAAGCACCCCAAGATCCATGGCAACACTGGAGAGGAATCCTCAGGTTCTGGCCCAGACTCCACACAAGGTCTTAGGCCGCGGCATCGTCGGGAGAGGAATCCCGAGATGGCCCCTAGCAACTCGCATGGGCACTGGCCTTTCCTGAGGCCACCAGAGCGTGTCCCTGCGGTCCCTGTCCTAACATGAGAAGACCTGCCACAACTCGAGAAAATCCAGGAGGTTCTCCCCACCAGGCGAGATGAGGCCCATTTCCGCTGAGGCGTCTCGAGGCTGATCACACCTCACCTCTGGAACTTCGAAAGGGTCCTTCACACTCTTTGTGCAAATCAAGAAGTTCCCGACATACCCGTCTCCACTCGAGAGGAAACACGAGGGTGCCGCCACAATCGAGAGGAGCCCCGTTTCCGCCTCGTAGCTCGAGATGAGGGATCCTTTCCCTGCTTCGTCGGGAAAGAGTTCCCGGCGTTCCCGTCACATCTCAGGAAGAGGCCCTCTCAACAGGAACGACGAGAGGAACTCCAGGGTCGTGCCACCATTCAAAGCGACCCCCAGATGCCTCGGTCCATTCCAGAGGAACCTCTTTTCCCTTCACCGGCTCGTCTTTCACGCCGAGGATCGACTCACACCAAGGTGGCACGTGGCACAGCCCTCTGGGAAAGCCTCTTGGAAAAGCCTCGAGGGAAAGCCTAGAGGGAAAGACACAGATCCCCTGATCCACGTGAAAGGAAGCGTGACACTACTGCTGCAGCTCGGGAGGAAAGCGCACGTGCATGCCCCCACTCGCGACGAGGCCTGACTCCTCTGGGGAGACTCAGAAGGACCCAAAGATCCAAGGAAACACTGGAGAGGAATCTTCAGGTTCCGGCGCCGACTCCAAACAAGGTCTAAGGGCCCGGCATGGATGGGAGAAGAATCTCGAGATGGCCCCTAGCAAGTCGCATGGGGACTGGCCTTTCCTGAGGCCACCAGAGCGTGTCCCTGAGGTCCCCGTCATAACTCGAGAAGACCTGCCGCAACTCGACAAAATCCAGGAGGTTCTCCCCTCCAGGCGAGATGAGGCCCATTTCCGCTGAGGCGTCTCGAGGCTGAACACACCTCACCTCTGGAACGTCGAAAGGGTCCTTCACACCGTTGGTGCAAATCAAGAAGTTCCTCGACCTACCCGTCTCCACTGGAGACGAAACACTAGGTTCCCGCCCACATCCAGAAGAGCCCCGTTTCTGCCTCGTAGCTCGAGATGAGGGATCCTTTCCCTGCTTCCTCGGGAAAGAGTTCCCGGCCTTCCCGTCTCATCTAAAGAGGAGACCCTCTCAACAGGAATGGCGAGAGGAACTCCAGGGTCGTGCCACCATTCCAAGAGTCCCCCAGATGTCTCAGTCCATTCCAGAGGAACCTCTTTTCCCTTCACCGGCTCGTCTTTCACGCCGAGGATCGACTCACACCAAGGTGGCACGTGGCACAGCCCTGAGGGAAAGCCTCGTGGGAAAGCCTCGAGGGAAAGCCACAGATCCCTTGATCCACGTGACAGGAAGCGGGACACTACTGGTGCAGCTCGGGAGGAAAGCGCACGTGCATGCCCCCACTCGAGACGAGGTCTGACTCCCCTGGGGAGACTCAGAAGCACCCCAAGTTCCATGGCAAACCTGGAGAGGAATCCTCAGGTTCCGGCCCCGACTCCACACAAGGTCTTAGGCCCCGGCATGGACGGGAGAGGAATCCCGAGAGGGCCCCTAGCAACTCGCATGGGGACTGGCCTTTCCTGAGGACACATGAGCGTGTCCCTGAGGTCCCCGTCGTAACGCGAGAAGACCTGCCGCAACTCGAGAAAATCCAGGAGGTTCTCCTCTCCAGGCGAGATGAGGCCCATTTCCGCTGAGGCGTCTCGAGGCTGATCACACCTCACCTCTGGAACTTGGAAAGGTTCCTTCACACCCTTGGTGCAAATCAAGAAGTTCCCCGACATACCCGTCTCCACTCGAGCGGAAACACGAGGGTCCCGCCCACATCCAGAGGTGCCCCGTTTCCGCCTCGTAGCTCGAGATGAGGGATCCTTTCCCTGCATCGTCGGGAAAGAGTTCCCGGCATTCCCGTCGTATCTCAAGAGCAGGCCCTCTCACCAGGAACGGCGAGAGGAACTCCAGGGTCCTGCCACCATTCCAAGAGTCACCCAGATGTCTCAGTCCATTCCACAGGAAACTCTTTTCCCTTCACCGGCTCGTCTTTCACGCCGAGGATTGACTCACACCAAGGTGGCACGTGGCACAGCCCTGTGGGAATGCCTCGTGGGAAAGCCTCGAGGGACAGCCTCGAGGGAAAGCCACAGATCCCTTGATCCAAATGACAGGAAGCGTGACACTACTGCTGCAGCTCGGGAGGAAAGCGCACGTGCATGCCCCCACTCGAGACGAGGCCTGACTCCCCTGGGGAGACTCAGAAGCACCCCAAGATCCATGGCAACACTGGAGAGGAATCCTCAGGTTCCGGCCCCGACTCCACACAAGGTCTTAGGCCCTGGCATGGACGGGAGAGGAATCCCGAGGTGGCCCCTAGCAACTCGCATGGGGACTGGCCTTTCCTGAGGCCACCAGATCGGGTCCCTGAGGTCCCCGTTGTAACTCGAGAAGACCTGCTGCACCTCGAGAAAATTCAGGAGGTTCTCCCCTTCAGGCGAGATGAGGCCCATTTCTGCTAGAGGCGTCTCGAGGCTAATCACACGTCACCTCTGGAACTTCGAAAGGGTCCTTCACAATCTTGGTGCAACTCAAGAAGTTCCGCGACATACCGTCTCCACTCGAGAGGAAACACGAGGTTCCCGCCCACATGTAGAGGAGACCCGTTTCCGCCTCGTAGCTCGAGATAGGGATCCTTTCCCTGCTTCGTCGGGAAAGAATTCCCGGCGTTCCCGTCGCATCTCAAGAGGAGGCCCTCACAACAGGAACGGCGAGAGGAACTCCTGGGTCGTGCCACCATTTCAAGAGTCTACTAGATGTCTCAGTCCATTCCAGAGGAACCTCTTTTCCCTTCACTGGCTCGTCTTTCACGCCGAGGATCGACTCACACCAAGGTGGCACGTGGCACACCCCTGTGGGAAAGCCTCGAGGGAAAGCCTCGAGGGAAAACCTCGAGGGAAAGCCACACATCCCTTGATCCACGTGACAGGAAGCGTGACACTACTGCTGCAGCTCGATAGGAAGGTCACGTGCATGCCCCCACTCGAGACGAGGCCTGACTCCCCTGGGGAGACTCAGAAGCACCCCAAGATCCATGGCAACACTGGACAGGAATCCTCAGATTCCGGCCCCGACTCTACACAAGGTCTTAGGCCTCGGCATGCACCGGAGAGGAATCCCGAGAAGGCCCCTAGCAACTCGCATGGGGACTGGCCTTTCCTGCGGCCACCAGAGCGGGTCCCTGAGGTCCCCGTCGTAACTCGGGAAGACCTGACGCAACTCGAGAAAATCCAGGAGGTTCTCCCCTCCAGGCAAGATGAGGCCCATTTCCGCTTAGGCGTCTCTAGGCTGATCACACCTCACCTCTGGAACTTCGAAAGGGTCCTTCACACCCTTGGTGCACATTAAGAGGTTCCCCTACATATCGGTCTCCACTCGAGAGGAAACACGAGGGTCCCGCCCACATCCAGAGGAGCCCCGTTTCCGCCTCGTAGCTCGAGATGAGGGATCCTTTCAATGCTTCTTAGGAAAAGAGTTCCCAGCCTTCCCTTCGCATCTCAAGAGGAGGCCCTCTCAACAGGAACGGCGAGAGGAACTCCAGGGCCGTGCCACCATTCCAAGAGTCCCCCAGATGTCTCAGTCCATTCCAGAGGAACCTCTTTTCCCTTCACCGGCTCCTCTTTCACGCCGAGGATCGACTCACACCAAGGTGGCACGTGGCACAGCAATGTGGGAAAGCCTCGTGGGAAAGCCTCGAGGGAAAGCATAGAGGGAAAGCCACAGATCCCTTGATGCACGTGCCAGGAAGCGTGACACTACTGCTGCAGCTCGATAGGAAAGCGCACGTGCATGCCCCAACTCGAGACGAGGCCTGACTCCCCTGGGGAGACTCAGAAGCACCCCAAGATCCATGGCAACACTGGAGAGGAATCCTCAGGTTCTGGTCCCGACTCCACACAAGGTCTTAGGCCCTGCCATGGACGGGAGAGGAATCCCGAGGTGGCCCCAAGCAACTCGCATGGGGACTGGCCTTTCCTGAGGCCACCAGAGCGGGTCCCTGAGGTCCCCGTTGTAACTCGAGAAGACCTGCCGCACCTCGAAAAAATCCAGGAGGTTCTCCCCTTCAGACGAGATGAGGCCCATTTCTGCTGAGGCGTCTCGAGGCTAATCACACCTCACCTCTGGAACTTCGAAAGGGTCCTTCACAATCTTGGTGCAACTCAAGAAGTTCCCCGACATACCCGTCTCCACTCGAGAGGAAACACGAGGTTCCGGCCCACATGTAGAGGAGCCCCGTTTCCGCCTCGTAGCTCGAGATGAGGGATCCTTTCCCTGCTTCGTCGGGAAAGAATTCCCGGCGTTCCCGTCGCATCTCAATAGGAGGCCCTCACAACAGGAACGGCGAGAGGAACTCCTGGGTCGTGCCACCATTTCAAGAGTCTCCTAGATGTCTCAGTCCATTCCAGAGGAACCTCTTTTCCCTTCACCGGCTCGTCTTTCACGCCGAGGATCGACTCACACAAAGGTGGCACGTGGCACACCCCTGTGGGAAAGCCTCGAGGGAAAGCCTCGAGGGAAAGCCTCGAGGGAAGCCACAGATCCCTTGATCCACGTGCCAGGAAACGTGACACTACTGCTGCAGTTCAGGAGGAAGTCGCACGTGCATGTCCCCACTCGAGACGAGGCCTGACTCCCCTGGGGTGCCTCAGAAGCACCCCAAGATCCATGGCAACACTTGAGAATAATCCTCAGGTTCCAGCCCCGACTCCACACAAGGTCTTAGGCCCCGGCATCGACGGGAGGTGAATCCCGAGCGGGCCCCTAGCAAATCGCATGGGGACTGGCCTTTCCTGAGGACACCAGAGCGGGTCCCTGAGATCCCCGTCGTAACTCGAGAAGACCAGCCGCAACTCGAGAAAATCCAGGAGGTTCTCTCCTCCACGCGAGATGACGCCCATTTCTGCTGAGGCGTCTCGAGGCTGATCACACCTCACCTCTGGAACTTCGAAAGGGTCCTTCACACCCTTGGTGCAAATCAAGAAGTTCCCCAACATACCCGTCTCCACTCGAGAGGAAACACGAGGGTCCCGCCCTCATCCAGAGGAGCCCCGTTTCTGCCTCGTAGCTCGAGATGCGGGATCCTTTCCCTGCTTCGTCGGGAAAGAGTTCCCCGCGTTCTCATCGCATCTCAAGAGGAGGCCCTCTCAACAGGAACGGCGAGAGTAACTCCAGGGTCGTGCCACCATTCCAAGAGTCCCCCAGATATCTCAGTCCATTCCAGAGGAACGTCTTTTCCCTTCCCCGGCTCGTTTTTCACGCCGAGAATCGACTCACACCAAGGTGGCACGTGGCACAGCCCTGTGTGAAAGCCTCGTGTGAAAGCCTCGAGGGAAAGTTTCGAGGGAAAGCCACAGATCCCTTAATCTACGTGACAGGAGGCGTGACACTACTCCTGCAGTTCGGGAGGAAAGCGCACGTGCATTCCCCCACTCAAGACGAGACCTGACTCCCCTGGGGAGACTTAGAAGCACCCGAAGATCCATGGCAACACTGGAGAGGAATCCTCAGGTTCCAGGCCCGACTCCACAGAAGGTCTTAGGCCCCGGTATGGACGGGAGAGGAATCCCAAGAGGGCCCCTAGCAACTCGCATGGGGACTGGCTTTTCCTGAGGCCACCAGAGCGGGTCACTGAGGTCCCAGTCGTAACTCGAGAAGACCTGCCGCAACTCGAAGAAATCCAGGAGGTTCTCCCCTCCAGGCGAGATGAGGCCCATTTCCGCTGAGGCGTCTCGAGGCTGATCACACCTCACCTCTGGAACTTCGAAAGGGTCCTTCACACCCTTGGTGCAAATCAAGAAGTTCCCTGACATACCCGTCTCCACTCGAGCGGAAACACGAGGGTCCGCCCACATCCAGAGGAGCCCCGTTTCCGCCTCGTAGCTCGAGATGGGGGATCCTTGCCCTGCTTCTTTGGGAAAGAGTTCCCGGCGTTCCCGTCGCATCTCAAGAAGAGGCCCTCTCAACAGAAACGGCGAGAGGAACTCCAGGGTCGTGCCACCATTCCAAGAGTCCCCCAGATGTCTCAGTCGATTCCAGAGGAACCTCTTTTCCCTTCACCGGCTCGCCTTTCACGCCGAGGATCGACTCACACCAAGGTGGTACGTGGCACAGCCCTGTGGGAAAGCCTCGTGGGAAAGCCTGGAGGGAAAGCCTGGAGGGAATGCCACAGGTCCCTTGATCCACGTGACAGGAAGCGTGACACTACTGCTGCAGCTCGGGAGGAAAGCGCCCGTGCATGCCCCCACTCGAGACGAGGCCTGACTCCCCTGAGGAGACTCAGAAGCACCCCAAGATCCATGGCAACACTGGAGAGGAATCCTCAGGTTCCGGCTCCGACTCCACACAAGGTCTTAGGCTCCGGCATCGACGGGAGAGGAATCCAAAGATGGCCCCTAGCAACTCGCATGGGGAATTGCCTTCCCTGAAGCCTCCAGAGCGGGTCCCTGAGGTCCCCGTCGTAACTCGAGAAGACCTGCCGCAACTCGAGAAAATCCAGGAGGTTCTCCCCTCCAGGCGAGATGAGGCCCATTTCCGCTGAGGCGTCTCGAGGCTGATCACACCTCACCTCTGGAACTTCGAAAGGGTCCTTCACACCCTTGGTGCAAATAAAGAAGTTCCCCGACAAACCCGTCTCCACTCGAGAGGATACACGAGGGTCCCGCCCTCATCCAGAGGAGCCCCATTTCCGCCTCGTAGCTCGAGATGAGGACCCGTTCCGTGCTTCGTCGGGAAAGAGTTCCCGGCCTTCCCGTCGCATCTCAAGAGGAGGCCCTCTCAACAGGATCGGCGAGAGGAACTCCAGGGTCGGGCCACCATTCCAAGAGTCCCCCAGATGTCTCAGTCCATTCCAGAGGAAACTCTTTTCCCTTCAGCGACTCGTCTCTCACGCCGAGGATCGACTCACACCAAGGTGGCACTTGGCACAGCCCTGTGGAAAAGCCTCTTGTGAAAGCCTCGAGGGACAGCCTCGAAGGAAAGCCACAGATCCCTTGATCCAAGTGACAGGAAGCGTGACACTACTGCTGCAGCTCGGGAGGAAAGCGCACGTGCATGCCCCCACTCGAGACGAGGCCTGACTCCCCTGGGGAGACTCAGAAGCACCCCAAGATCCATGGCAACACTGGAGAGGAATCCTCAGGTTTCGGCCCCGACTCCACACAAGGTCTTAGGCCCCGGCATGGACGGGAGAGGAATCCCTAAAGCGCCACTAGCAACTCGCATGGGGCCTGGCCTTTCCTGAGGCCACCAGAGCGGGTCCCTGAGGTCCCCGTCGTAACTCGAGAGGACCTGCCGCAACTCGAGAAAATCCAGGAGGTTCTACGCTCCAGGCGAGATGAGGCCCATTTCCGCTGAGGCGTCTCGAGGCTGATCACACCTCACCTCTGGAACTTCGAAAGGGTCCTTCTCACCCTTGGTGCAAATCAAGAAGTTCCCCGACATACCCGTCTCCACGAGAGAGGAAACACGAGGGTGCCACCCACATCCAGAGGAGCCCCGTTTCGGCCTCGTAGCTCGAGATGAGGGATCCTTTCCCTGCTTCGTCGGGAAAGAGTTCCCAGCGTTCCCGTCGCATCTCAAGAGGAGGCCCTCTCAACAGCAACGGCGATAGGAACTGCAGGGTCTTGCCACCATTCCAAGAGTCCCCCAGATGTCTCAGTCCATTCCAGAGGAATCTCTTTTCCCTTCACTGGCTCGTCTTTCACGCCGAGGATCGACTCACACCAAGGTGGAACGTGGCACAGCCATGTGGGAAAGCCTCCTGGGAAAGAGTCGAGGGAAAGCCTCGTGGGAAAGCCTCTTGGGAACGCCTCGAGGGAAAGCCTCGTGGGAAAGCCTCGAGGGAATGCCTCGAGGGAAAGCCAGAGATCCCTTGATCCACGTGACAGGACTCGTGACACGACTGCTGCAGCTCGGGAGGAAAGCGCACGTGCATGCGCACACTTGAGACGAGGCCTGACTCCCCTGGGGAGACTCAGAAGAACCCCAAGATCCATGGCACACTGGAGACGAATCCTCAGGTTCCGGCCCCGACTACACACAAGGACTGAGGCCCCGGCATGGACGGCAGAGGAATCCCAAGATGGCCCCTAGCAACTCGCAGGCGGACTGGCATTTCCTGAGGCCACCAGAGCGGGTCCCTGAGGTCCCCGTCGTAACTCGAGAAGACCTGCCGCAACTCGAGAAAATCCAGGAGGTTCTCCCCTCCAGGCGTAATTAGGCCCATTTCCGCTGAGGCGTCTCGAGGCTGATCACACCTCACCTCTGGAACTTCGGAAGGGTCCTTCACACCCTTGGTGCAAATCAAGAAGTTCCCGACATACCCGTCTCCACTCGAGAGGAAACACGATGGTCCTGCCCACATCCAGAGGAGCCCCGTTTCTGCCTCGTAGCTCGAGATGAGGGATCCTTTCCCTGCTTCGTCGTGAAAGAGTTCCCAGCCTTCCCGTCGCATCTCAAGAGGAGGCCCTCTGAACAGGAACGGCGAGAGGAACTCCAGGGTCGTGCCACCAATCCAAGAGTCCCCCAGATGTCTCAGTCCATTCCAGAGGAACTTCTTTTCCTTTCACCGGCTCGTCTTTCACGCCGAGGATCGACTCACACCAAGGTGGCACGTGGCACAGCCCTGTGGGAAAGAATCTTGGGAAAGCCTCGACAGACAATCTCGAGGGAAAGCCACAGATCCCTTGATCCACGCTACAGGAAGCGTGACACAACTGCTGCAGCTCGGGAGGAAAGCGCACGTGCATGCCCCCACTCAAGAGGAGGCGAGACTCCCCTGGGAAGACTCAGAAGCACCCCAAGATCCATGGCAACACTGGAGAGGAATCCTCAGGTTCCGGACCCGACTGCACACAAGGTCTTAGGCCCCAGCATGGAAGGGAGTGGAATCCCGAGATGGCCCCTAGCAACTCGCATGGGGACTGGCCTGTCCTGAGGCCACCAGAGCAGGTCCCTGAGGTCCCCGTCGCAACTCGCGAAGACCTGCCGCAACTCGAGAAAATACAGTAGGTTCTCCCCTCCAGGCGAGATGAGGCCCATTTCCGCTGAGGCATCTCGAGGCTGATCACACCTCACCTCTGGAACTTCGAAAGGGTCCTTCACACCCTTGGTGCAAATCAAGAAGTTCCCCGACATACCCGTCTCCACTCGAGAGCAAACACGAGGGTCCCGCCCACTTCCAGAGGTGCCCCGTTTCCGCCTCGTAGCTCGAGATGAGGGATCCTTTATCTGGTTAGTCGGGAAAGAGTTTCCGGCTTTCCCGTCGCATCTCAATAGGAGGCCCTCTCAACAGGAACGGCGAGAGGAACTCCAGGGTCGTGCCACCATTCCAAGAGTTCCCCAGATGTCTCAGTCCATTCCATAGGAACCTCTTTTCCCTTCACCAGCTTGCCTTTTACGCCGAGGATCGACTCACACCAAGGTGGCACGTGGCACAGCCCTGTGGGAAAGCCTCGTGGGAAGGCCTCGAGGGAAAGCCACAGATCACTTGATCCACGTGACAGGAAGCGAGAAACTACTGCTACAGCTCGGGAGGAAAACGCACGTGGATGCCCCCACTCGGGATGAGGTCTGACTCCCCTGGGGAGGCTCAGAAGCACCCCAAGATCCATGGCAACACTGGAGAGGAGTCGTCAGGTTCCGGCCCCGACTCCACACAAGGTCTTAGGCCCCAGCATGGTCGGGAGAGGAATCCCGAGAGGGCGCCTAGCAACTCGCATGAGGACTGGCCTTTCCTGAGGCCACCAGAGCAGGTCCCTGAGGTCCCCGTCGTAACTCGAGAAGACCTGCCGCAACTCGAGAAAATCCAGGAGTTTCTCTCCTCCAGGCGAGATGAGGCCCATTTCCCCAGAGGCATCTCTAGCCTGATCACACCTCACCTCTGGAACTTCGAAAGGGTCCTTCACACCCTTGGTGCAAATCAAGAAGTTCCCCAACATACCCGTCTCCACTCGAGAGGAAACACGAGGGTCCCGCCCACATCCAGAGGAGCCCCGTTTCTGCCTCGTAGCTCGAGATGAGGGATCCTTTCCCTGCTTCGTCGGGAAAGAATTCCCGGCGTTCCCGTCGCATCCCAAGAGCAGGACCTCTCAACAGGAACGGCGAGAGGAACTCCAGGGTCGTGCCACCATTCCAAGAGTCCCCAAGATGTCTCAGTCCATTTCAGGGGAACATTTTTTCCCTTCACCGGCTCGTCTTTGACGCCGAGGATCGACTCACACCAAGGTGGCACGTGGCACAGCCATGTGAAAAAGCCTCGTGGGAGAGCCTCGAGGGAAAGCCTCGAGGGAGAGTCTCAGATCCCTTGATCCACGTCACAGGAAGAATAATACTACAGCTGCAGTCGGGAGGAAAGCGCACGTGCATGCCCCCACTCGAGACGAGACCTGAGTCCCCTGGGGAGACTCAGAAGTACCCCAAGATCCATGTCAACACTGGAGAGGAATCCTCAGATTCAGGCCCCGACTCCACACAAGCTCTCAGGCCCCGGCATTGGCGGGAGAGGAATCCCAAGATGGCCCCTAGCAACTCGCATGGGGACTGGCCTTTCCTGAGGCCACCAGAGCGGGTCCCTGAGGTCCCCGTCGTAACTCGAGAAGACTTGCCGCAACTCGAGAAAATCCAGGAGGTTCTCCCCTCCAGGCGAGATGAGGCCCAATTCCGCTGAGCCGTCTCGAGGCTGATCACACCTCACCTCTGGAACTTCGAAAGGGTCGTTCACACCCTTGGTGCAAATCAAGAAATTCCCCGACATACCCGTCTCCACACGAGACGAAATTCGAGGGTGCCGCCCACAGCCAGAGGAGCCCCGTTTCCTCCTCATAGCTCGAGATGAGGGATCTTGTCCCTGCTTCGTCGAGAAAGAGTTCCCGGCGTTTCCGTCACATTTCAAGAGGAGACCCTCTAAACAGGAAAGGCAAGAGTAACTCCAGGTTCGTGCCACCATTTCAAGAGTCCCTCAGATGTCTCAGTCCATTCCAGAGGAACCTCTTTTCCCTTCTCCGGCTCGTCTTTCACGCCGAGGATCGACTCACACCAAGGTGGAACGTAGCACAGCCCTGTGGGAAAGCCTCGGGGGAAAGCTTCAAGGGAAAGCCTCGAGGGAAAATCACAGATCCCTTGATCCAATTGACAGGAAGCGTGACACTACTGCTGCAGCTCGGGAGGAAAGCGCGCGTGCATGCCCCCATTCGAGACGACGCCTGACTCCCCTGGGGAGACTCAGAAGCACCCCAAGATCCATGGCAACTCTGGAGAGGAATCCTCAGGTTCTGTCCCCGACTCCACACAAGGGCTTAGTTCCCGGTACCGACGGGAGAGGAATTCCGAGATGGCCCCTAGCAACTCACATGGGGACTGGCCTTTCCTGAGGCCACCAGAGCGGGTCCCTGATGTCCCCGTCGTAACTCGAGAAGACGTGCCGCAACTCGAGAAAATCCAGGAGGTTCTCCCCTCCAGGCGAGATGAGGCCCATTTCCGCTGAGACGTCACAAGACTTAGCACACCTCACCTCTGCAACTTCGAGAGGGTCCTTCACACCCTTGCTGCAAATCTAGAAGTTCCCCGACCTACCCGTCTCCACTCGAGTGGAAACACGAGGGTCCCGCCCACACCTAGAGGAGCCCCGTTTCCGCCTCGTAGCTCGAGATGAGGGATCCTTTCCCTGCTTCTTCGGGAAAGAATTCCCGGCCTTCTGGTCGCATCTCAAGAGGAGGCCCTCTCAACAGGAACGGCGAGAGGAACTCCAGGGTCGGGCCACCATTCCAAGAGTCCCGCAGATGTCTCAGTCCATTCCAGAGGAACCTCTTTTCCCTTCACCGGCTCGCCTTTCACGCCGAGGATAAACTCACACCAAGGTGGCACGTGGCACAGCCCTGTGGGAAAGCCTCGAGGAAAAGGCACAGATCCCTTGATCCACGCGACAGAAAGCGTGACACTACTGCTGCAGCTCGGGAGAAAAGCGCACGTGCATGCCCCCACACGATATGAGGCCTGATTCCCCTGGGGAGACTCAGAAGCACCCGAAGATCCATGGCAACACTGGAGAGGAATCCTCAAGTTTTGGCCCCGACTCCACACAAGGTTTTAGGCCCCAGCATCGACGGGATAGGAATCCCGAGAGGGCCCCTAGCAACTCACATGGGGACTGGCCTTTCCTTAGGCCACCATAGCGGGTCCCTGAGTTCCCCGTCGTAACTCGAGAAGACCTGCTGCAACTCGAGAAAATCGAGGAGGTTCTCCCCTCCAGGAGTGATGAGGCCCATTTCCGCTGAGGCGTCTCGAGGCTGATCACACCTCACCTCTGGAACTTCGAAAGGGTCCTTCACACCCTTGGTGCAAATCAAGAAGTTCCCCGACATACCCGTCTCCACACGAGAGGACACACGAGGGTGCCGCCCACATCCAGAGGAGCCCCGTTTCCGCCTCGTAGCTCGAGATGAGGGATCCTTTCCCTGCTTCGTCGGGAAAGAGTTCCCGGCCTTCCCGTCGCATCTCAAGAGGAGGCCCTCTCAACAGGAACGGCGAGAGGATCTCCAGGGTGGTGCCACCATTCCAAGAATCCCCCAGATGTCTCAGTCCATTCCAGAGGAATCTCTTTTCCCTTCACCGCTCGTCTTTCACGCGAAGGACCGACTCACAGCAAGGTGGCACGTGGAACAGCCCTGTGGGTAAGCCTCTTGGGAAAGCCTCGAGGGAAAGCCACAGATCCCTTGATCCACGTGACGGGAAGCTTGACACTACTGCTGCAGCTCGGGAGGAAAGTGCACGTGCATGCCCCCACTCGAGACGAGGCCTGACTCCCCTGGGGAGACTCAGAAGCACCCCAAGATCCATGGCAACACTGGAGAGGAATCCTCAGGTTCCGGCCCCGACTCCACACAAGGTCTTAGGCCCCGGCATCGACGGGAGAGGAATCCCGAGAGGGCCCCTATCAACTCGCATGTGGACTGGCGTTTCCTGAGGCCCCCAGAGCGGGTCCCTGAGGTCCCCGTCGTAACTCGAGAAGACCTGCCGCAACTCGAGAAAATCCAGGAGGTTCTCCCCTCCAGGCGAGATGAGGCCCATTTGCACTGAGGCGTCTCGAGGCTGATCACACCTCACTTCTGGAACTTCGAAAGGGTCCTTCACACCCTTGGTGCAAATCAAGAAGTTCCCCGACATACCCGTCTCCACTCGAGAGGAAACACGAGGGTCCCGCCCTCATCCAGTGGTGCCCCGTTTCCGCCTCGTAGCTCGAGATGAGGGATCCTTTCCCTGCTTCCTCGGGAAAGAGTTCCCAGCGTTCCCGTCACATCTCAAGAGGAGGCACTCTCAACAGGAATGGCGAGAGGAACTCCAGGTTTGTGCCACCATTCCAAGAGTCCCTCAGATGTCTCAGTCGATTCCAGAGGAACCTCTTTTCCCTTCACCGGCTCGTCTTTCACGCCGAGGATCGACTCACAACAAGGTGGCCCGTGCACAGCCCTGTGGGAAAGCCTCGTGGGAAAGCCTCGAGGGAAAGCCTCAAGGGAAAGCCACAGATCCCTTGCTCCACGTGACAGGAAGCGTGACACTACTGCTGCAGCTCGGGAGGAAAGCTCACGTGCATGCCCCCACTCGATACGAGGCCTGACTCCCCGGGGGACACTCAGAGGCACCCAAAGATCAATGTCAACACTGCAGAGGAATCCTCAGGTTCTGGCTCCGACTCCACACAAGGTCTTAGGCCACAGCATGGAAGGGAGAGGAATCCCAAGGTGGCCCCTAGCAACTAGCATTGGGACTGGCCTTTCCTGAGGCCACCAGAGCGGGTCCCTGAGGTCCTCGTCCTTAGTCGAGAAGACCTGCCACAACACGAAAAAATCCAAGAGGTTATCCCCTCCAGGCGACGTGAGACTCATTTCCGCTGTGGCATCTCGAGGCTAATCACACGTCACCTCTGGAACTTCGAAAGGGTCCTTCACACCCTTGGTGCAAATCAAGAAGTTCCGCGACATACCCGTCCCACTCGAGAGGAAACACGAGGGTCCCGCCCACATCCAGAGGAGCCCCGTTTCCGCCTCGTAGCTCGAGATGAGGGATCCTTTCGCTGCTTCGTTGGGAGAGAATTCCCGGCGTTCCCGTCGCATGTCAAGAGAAGGCCATCTCAACAGGAAAGGTGAGAGGAACTCCAGGGTCGTGCCACCATTCCAAGAGTCCCTCAGATGTCTCAGTCCATTTCAGAGGAACCTCCTTTCCCTTTACCGTCTCGCCTTTCAGGCCGAGGATAAACTCACACCAAGGTGGCACGTGGCACAGACCTGTGGGTAAGCCTCGTGGGAAAGCCTCGAGGGAAAGCCACAGATCCCTTGATCCACGTGACCGGAAGCGTGACACTACTGCTGAAACTCGGGAGGAAAGCACACGTGCATGCCCCCACTCGAGACGAGGCCTGACTCTCCTGGGGAGTCTCAGAAGCACCCTAACATCCATGGCAACACTGGAGAGGAATCCTCAGGGTCCGGCCCCGACTCAACACAATGTCTTAGGCCCCGGCATCGACGGGAGAGGAATCTCGAGATGGCCCCTAGCAACTCGCATGGGGACTGGCCTTTCGTGAGGCCACCTGAGCAGGTCGCTGAGGTCCCCGTCGTAACTCGAGAAGAAATGCCGCAACTCGAGAAAATCCAGGAGGTTCTCCCCTCCAGGCGAGGTGATGCCCATTTCCGCTGAGGCGTCTCGAGTCTAATCAAACCTCACCTCTGGAACTTCGAAAGGGTCCTTCACACCCTTGGTGCAAATCAAGAAGTTCCCCGACATACCCGTCTCCACTCGAAAGGAAACACGAGGGTGCCGCCCACATCCAGAGGAGCCCCGTTTCCACCTCATAGCTGGAGATGAGGGATCCTTTCCCTGCTTCCTCGCGAAAGAGTTCCCGGCGTTCCCGTCGCATCTCAAGAGGAGGCCCTCTCAACAGGAACGGCGAGAGGAACTCCAGGGTCGTGCCACCATTCCAAGAGTCCCCCAGATGTCTCAGTCCATTCCAGAGGAACCTCTTTTCCCTTCACCGCGTCGTCTTTCACGCCGAGGATCGACTCACACCAAGATGGCACGTGGCACAGCCCTGTGGGAAAGCCTCGAGGGAAAGGATAGAGAGAAAGCCATAGATCCCTTGATCCACCTAATGGGAAGCTTGACACTACAGCTGCAGCTCGGGAGGAAAGTGCACGTGCATGCCCCCACTCGAGACGAGGCCTGACTCCCCTGGGGAGACTCAGAAGCACCCCAACATCCATGGCAACACTGGAGAGGAATCCTCAGGTTCTGGCCCCGACTCCACACAAGGTCTTAGTCCCCGGCATGGACGGGAGAGGAATCCCGAGAGGGCCCCTAGCAACTCGCATGGGGATTGGCCTATCCTGAGGCCCCCAGAGCGGGTCCCTGAGGTCCCCGTCGTAACTGGAGAAGACCTGCCGCAACTCGAGAAAATCCAGGAGGTTCTCCCCTCCAGGCGAGGTGAGGCCCATTTCCGCTGAGGCGTCTCGAGTCTGATCACACCTCACCTCTGGGACTTCGAAAGGGTCCTTCACACCCTTGGTGCAAATCAAGAAGTTCCCCGACATACCCGTCTCCACTCGAAAGGAAACACGAGGGTGCCGCCCACATCCAGAGGAGCCCCGTTTCCGCCTCATAGCTGGAGATGAGGGATCCTTTCCCTGCTTCGTCGGGAAAGAGTTCCCGGCGTTCCCGTCGCATCTCAAGAGGAGGCCCTCTCAACAGGAACGGCGAGAGGAACTCCAGGGTCGTGCCACCATTCCAAGAGTCCCCCAGATGTCTCAGTCCATTCCAGAGGAACCTCTTTTCCCTTCACCGGCTCGTCTTTCACGCCAAGGATCGACTCACAGCAAGGTGGCACGTGGCACAGCCCTGTGGGAAAGCCTCGTGGGAAAGCCTCGAGGGAAAGCCTCGAGGGATAGCCACAGATTCCTTGATCCACGTGACAGGAAGCGTGACACGCCTGCTGCAGCTCGGGAGGAATCACACGGGCATGTCCCCACTCGAGACGAGGCCTGACTCCCCTGGGGAGACTCAGAAGCACCCCAAGATCCATGGCAACACTGGAGAGGATTCCTCAGGTTCCGGCCCCGACTCCACACAAGGTCTTAGGCCCCGGCATGGACGGGAGAGGAATACCGAGATGGCCCCTAGCAACTCGCATGGGGACTGGCCTTTCCTGAGGCCACCAGAGCGAGTCCCTGAGGTCCCCGTCGTAACGCGAGAAGACCTGCTGCAACTCGAGAAAATCCAGGAGGTTCTCCCTTCCAGGCGAGATGAGGCCTATTTCCGCTGAGGCCTCTCCAGGCTGATCACACCTCACCTCTGGAATTTCGAAAGGGTCCTTCACACCCTTGGTGCAAATCAAGAAGTTCCCCGACATACCAGTCTCCACGAGAGAGGAAACACGAGGGTCCCGCCCACATCCAGAGGAGCTCCGTTTCCTCCTCGTAGCTCGAGATGAGGGATCCTTTCCCTGCTTCGTCGGGAAAGAGTTCCCAGCGTTCCCGTCGCATCTCAAGAGGAGGCCCTCTCAACAGCAATGGCGATAGGAACTCCAGGGTCTTGCCACCATTCCAAGAGTCCCCCAGATGTCTCAGTCCATTCCAGAGGAATCTCTTTTCCCTTCACTGGCTCGTCTTTCACGCCGAGGATCGACTCACACCAAGGTGGAACGTGGCACAGCCATGTGGAAAAGCCTCCTGGGAAAGAGTCGAGGGAAAGCCCTGTGGGAAAGCCTCTTGGGAACGCCTCGAGGGAAAGCCTCGTGGGAAAGCCTCGAGGGAATGCCTCGAGGGAAAGCCAGAGATCCCTTGATCCAAGTGACAGGACTCGTGACACGACTGCTGCAGCTCGGTAGGAAAGCGCACGTGCATGCGCACACTTGAGACGAGGCCTGACTCCCCTGGGGAGACTCAGAAGAACCCCAAGATCCATGGCAACACTGGAGACGAATCCTCAGGTTCCGACCCCGACTACACACAAGGACTGAGGCCCCGGCATGGACGGCAGAGGAATCCCAAGATGGCCCCTAGCAACTCGCAGGCGGACTGGCATTTCCTGAGGCCACCAGAGCGGGTCCCTGAGGTCCCCGTCGTAACTCGAGAAGACCTGCCGCAACTCGAGAAAATCCAGGAGGTTCTCCCCTCCAGGCGTAATTAGGCCCATTTCCGCTGAGGCGTCTCGAGGCTGATCACACCTCACCTCTGGAACTTCGAAAAGGTCTTTCACACCCTTGGTGCAAATCATGAAGTTCCCAAACATTCCCGTCTCCACTTGAGAGGAAACACGATGGTTCGCCCACATCCAGAGGAGCCCCTTTTCCGCCTCGTAGCTCGAGATGAGGGATCCTTTCCCTGATTAGTCGGGAAAGAGTTCCCGGCGTTCCCGTCGCATCTCAAGATGAGGCCCTCTGAACAGGAACGGCGAGAGGAACTCCAGGGTCGTGCCACCATTCCAAGAGTCCCCCAGATGTCTCAGTCCATTCCAGAGGAAACTCTTTTCCCTTCAGCGGCTCGTCTCTCACGCCGAGGATCGACTCACACCAAGGTGGCACTTGGCACAGCCCTGTGGAAAAGCCTCTTGTGAAAGCCTCGAGGGACAGCCTCGAAGGAAAGCCACAGATCCCTTGATCCAAGTGACAGGAAGCGTGACACTACTGCTGCAGCTCGGGAGGAAAGCGCACGTGCATGTCCCCACTCGAGACGAGGCCTGACTCCCCTGGGGAGACTCAGAAGCACCCCAAGATCCATGGCAACACTGGAGAGGAATCCTCAGGTTTCGGCCCCGACTCCACACAAGGTCTTAGGCCCCGGCATGGACGGGAGAGGAATCCCTAAAGCGCCACTAGCAACTCGCATGGGGCCTGGCCTTTCCTGAGGCCACCAGAGCGGGTCCCTGAGGTCCCCGTCGTAACTCGAGAGGACCTGCCGCAACTCGAGAAAATCCAGGAGGTTCTCCCCTCCAGGCGAGATGAGGCCCATTTCCGCTGAGGCGTCTAGAAGCTAATCACACCTCACCTCTGGAACTTCGAAAGGGTCCTTCACACCCTTGGTGTAAATCAAGAACTTCCCCGACATGCCCGTCTCCACTCGAGAGGAAACACGAGGGTCCCGCCCACATCCAGAGGAGCCCGGTGTCCACCTCGTAGCTCGAGATGAGGGATCCTTTCCCTGCTTCGTCGGGAAAGAGTTCCCGGCGTTCCTGTCGCATCTAAAGTGGAGGCACTCTCAACAGGAACGGCGAAAGGAACTCCAGGGTCGTGCCACCATTCCAAGAGTCCCCCAGATGTCTCAGTCGATTCCAGAGGAACCTCTTTTCCCTTCACCGGCTCGCCTTTCACGCCGAGGATCGACTCACACCAAGGTGGTACGTGGCACAGCCCTGTGGGAAAGCCTCGTGGGAAAGCCTGGAGGGAAAGCCTGGAGGGAATGCCACAGGTCCCTTGATCCACGTGACAGGAAGCGTGACACTACTGCTGCAGCTCGGGAGGAAAGCGCCCGTGCATGCCCCCACTCGAGACGAGGCCTGACTCCCCTGAGGAGACTCAGAAGCACCCCAAGATCCATGGCAACACTGGAGAGGAATCCTCAGGTTCCGGCTCCGACTCCACACAAGGTCTTAAGCTCCGGCATCGACGGGAGAGGAATCCAAAGATGGCCCCTAACAACTCGCATGGGGAATTGCCTTCCCTGAAGCCTCCAGAGCGGGTCCCTGAGGTCCCCGTCGTAACTCGAGAAGACCTGCCGCAACTCGAGAAAATCCAGGAGGTTCTCCCCTCCAGGCGAGATGAGGCCCATTTCCGCTGAGGCGTCTCGAGGCTGATCACACCTCACCTCTGGAACTTCGAAAGGGTCCTTCACACCCTTGGTGCAAATAAAGAAGTTCCCCGACAAACCCGTCTCCACTCGAGAGGATACACGAGGGTCCCGCCCTCATCCAGAGGAGCCCCATTTCCGCCTCGTAGCTCGAGATGAGGACCCGTTCCGTGCTTCGTCGGGAAAGAGTTCCCGGCCTTCCCGTCGCATCTCAAGAGGAGGCCCTCTCAACAGGATCGGCGAGAGGAACTCCAGGGTCGGGCCACCATTCCAAGAGTCCCCCAGATGTCTCAGTCCATTCCAGAGGAAACTCTTTTCCCTTCAGCGACTCGTCTCTCACGCCGAGGATCGACTCACACCAAGGTGGCACTTGGCACAGCCCTGTGGAAAAGCCTCTTGTGAAAGCCTCGAGGGACAGCCTCGAAGGAAAGCCACAGATCCCTTGATCCAAGTGACAGGAAGCGTGACACTACTGCTGCAGCTCGGGAGGAAAGCGCACGTGCATGCCCCCACTCGAGACGAGGCCTGACTCCCCTGGGGAGACTCAGAAGCACCCCAAGATCCATGGCAACACTGGAGAGGAATCCTCAGGTTTCGGCCCCGACTCCACACAAGGTCTTAGGCCCCGGCATGGACGGGAGAGGAATCCCTAAAGCGCCACTAGCAACTCGCATGGGGCCTGGCCTTTCCTGAGGCCACCAGAGCGGGTCCCTGAGGTCCCCGTCGTAACTCGAGAGGACCTGCCGCAACTCGAGAAAATCCAGGAGGTTCTACGCTCCAGGCGAGATGAGGCCCATTTCCGCTGAGGCGTCTCGAGGCTGATCACACCTCACCTCTGGAACTTCGAAAGGGTCCTTCTCACCCTTGGTGCAAATCAAGAAGTTCCCCGACATACCCGTCTCCACGAGAGAGGAAACACGAGGGTGCCACCCACATCCAGAGGAGCCCCGTTTCGGCCTCGTAGCTCGAGATGAGGGATCCTTTCCCTGCTTCGTCGGGAAAGAGTTCCCAGCGTTCCCGTCGCATCTCAAGAGGAGGCCCTCTCAACAGCAACGGCGATAGGAACTGCAGGGTCTTGCCACCATTCCAAGAGTCCCCCAGATGTCTCAGTCCATTCCAGAGGAATCTCTTTTCCCTTCACTGGCTCGTCTTTCACGCCGAGGATCGACTCACACCAAGGTGGAACGTGGCACAGCCATGTGGGAAAGCCTCCTGGGAAAGAGTCGAGGGAAAGCCTCGTGGGAAAGCCTCTTGGGAACGCCTCGAGGGAAAGCCTCGTGGGAAAGCCTCGAGGGAATGCCTCGAGGGAAAGCCAGAGATCCCTTGATCCACGTGACAGGACTCGTGACACGACTGCTGCAGCTCGGGAGGAAAGCGCACGTGCATGCGCACACTTGAGACGAGGCCTGACTCCCCTGGGGAGACTCAGAAGAACCCCAAGATCCATGGCACACTGGAGACGAATCCTCAGGTTCCGGCCCCGACTACACACAAGGACTGAGGCCCCGGCATGGACGGCAGAGGAATCCCAAGATGGCCCCTAGCAACTCGCAGGCGGACTGGCATTTCCTGAGGCCACCAGAGCGGGTCCCTGAGGTCCCCGTCGTAACTCGAGAAGACCTGCCGCAACTCGAGAAAATCCAGGAGGTTCTCCCCTCCAGGCGTAATTAGGCCCATTTCCGCTGAGGCGTCTCGAGGCTGATCACACCTCACCTCTGGAACTTCGGAAGGGTCCTTCACACCCTTGGTGCAAATCAAGAAGTTCCCGACATACCCGTCTCCACTCGAGAGGAAACACGATGGTCCTGCCCACATCCAGAGGAGCCCCGTTTCTGCCTCGTAGCTCGAGATGAGGGATCCTTTCCCTGCTTCGTCGTGAAAGAGTTCCCAGCCTTCCCGTCGCATCTCAAGAGGAGGCCCTCTGAACAGGAACGGCGAGAGGAACTCCAGGGTCGTGCCACCAATCCAAGAGTCCCCCAGATGTCTCAGTCCATTCCAGAGGAACTTCTTTTCCTTTCACCGGCTCGTCTTTCACGCCGAGGATCGACTCACACCAAGGTGGCACGTGGCACAGCCCTGTGGGAAAGAATCTTGGGAAAGCCTCGACAGACAATCTCGAGGGAAAGCCACAGATCCCTTGATCCACGCTACAGGAAGCGTGACACAACTGCTGCAGCTCGGGAGGAAAGCGCACGTGCATGCCCCCACTCAAGAGGAGGCGAGACTCCCCTGGGAAGACTCAGAAGCACCCCAAGATCCATGGCAACACTGGAGAGGAATCCTCAGGTTCCGGACCCGACTGCACACAAGGTCTTAGGCCCCAGCATGGAAGGGAGTGGAATCCCGAGATGGCCCCTAGCAACTCGCATGGGGACTGGCCTGTCCTGAGGCCACCAGAGCAGGTCCCTGAGGTCCCCGTCGCAACTCGCGAAGACCTGCCGCAACTCGAGAAAATACAGTAGGTTCTCCCCTCCAGGCGAGATGAGGCCCATTTCCGCTGAGGCATCTCGAGGCTGATCACACCTCACCTCTGGAACTTCGAAAGGGTCCTTCACACCCTTGGTGCAAATCAAGAAGTTCCCCGACATACCCGTCTCCACTCGAGAGCAAACACGAGGGTCCCGCCCACTTCCAGAGGTGCCCCGTTTCCGCCTCGTAGCTCGAGATGAGGGATCCTTTATCTGGTTAGTCGGGAAAGAGTTTCCGGCTTTCCCGTCGCATCTCAATAGGAGGCCCTCTCAACAGGAACGGCGAGAGGAACTCCAGGGTCGTGCCACCATTCCAAGAGTTGCCCAGATGTCTCAGTCCATTCCATAGGAACCTCTTTTCCCTTCACCGGCTCGTCTTTCACGCCAAGGATCGACTCACAGCAAGGTGGCACGTGGCACAGCCCTGTGGGAAAGCCTCGTGGGAAAGCCTCGAGGGAAAGCCTCGAGGGAAAGCCACAGATTCCTTGATCCACGTGACAGGAAGCGTGACACGCCTGCTGCAGCTCGGGAGGAATCACACGGGCATGTCCCCACTCGAGACGAGGCCTGACTCCCCTGGGGAGACTCAGAAGCACCCCAAGATCCATGGCAACACTGGAGAGGATTCCTCAGGTTCCGGCCCCGACTCCACACAAGGTCTTAGGCCCCGGCATGGACGGGAGAGGAATACCGAGATGGCCCCTAGCAACTCGCATGGGGACTGGCCTTTCCTGAGGCCACCAGAGCGAGTCCCTGAGGTCCCCGTCGTAACGCGAGAAGACCTGCTGCAACTCGAGAAAATCCAGGAGGTTCTCCCTTCCAGGCGAGATGAGGCCTATTTCCGCTGAGGCCTCTCCAGGCTGATCACACCTCACCTCTGGAATTTCGAAAGGGTCCTTCACACCCTTGGTGCAAATCAAGAAGTTCCCCGACATACCCGTCTCCACTGGAGAAGATACACGAGGGTCCCGCCCACATCCAGAGGAAGCCCGTTTCCGACTCGTAGCTCGAGATGAGGGATCCCTGCCCTGCTTCGTCGGGAAAGAGATACCGGCATTCCCGTAGCATCTCAAGAGGAGGCCCTCTCAACAGGAATGGCGAGAGGAACTCCAGGGTCATGCCACCATTCCAAGAGTCCCCCAGATGTCTCAGTCCATTCCAGAGGAACCTCGTTTCCCTTCACCGGCTCGTCTTTCACGCCGAGGATCGACTCACACCAAGGTGGCACGTTGCACAGCCCTGAGGGAAAGCCTCGTGGGAAAGCCTCGAGGGAAAGCCTCGAGGGAAAGCCACAGACCCTTGAGCCACGTCAAAGGAAGCGTGACACTACTGCTGCAGCTCGAGAGGAAAGTGCACATGCATGCCCCCCCTCGAGATGAGGCCTGACTCCACTGGGGAGACTCAGAAGCACCCCAAGATCCATGGCAACACTGGAGAGGAATCCTCACGTTCCGGCCCCGACTCCACACAAGGTCTTAGTCCCCGGTATGGACTGGAGAGGAATCCAAAGATGGCCCCTAGCAACTCGCATGGGGACTGGCCTCTCCTGAGGCCACCAGAGCGGGTCCCTGAGGTCCCCGTCGTAACTCGAGAAGACCTGCCGCAACTCGAGAAAATCCAAGAGGTTCTCCCCTCCAGGCGAGATGAGGCCCATTTCCGCTGAGGCGTCTAGAAGCTAATCACACCTCACCTCTGGAACTTCGAAAGGGTCCTTCACACCCTTGGTGTAAATCAAGAACTTCCCCGACATGCCCGTCTCCACTCGAGAGGAAACACGAGGGTCCCGCCCACATCCAGAGGAGCCCCGTGTCCACCTCGTAGCTCGAGATGAGGGATCCTTTCCCTGCTTCGTCGGGAAAGAGTTCCCGGCGTTCCTGTCGCATCTAAAGTGGAGGCCCTCTCAACAGGAACGGCGAGAGGAACTCCAGGGTCGTGCCACCATTCCAAGAGTCCCCCAGATGTCACAGTCGATTCCAGAGGAACCTCTTTTCCCTTCACCGGCTCGCCTTTCACGCCGAGGATCGACTCACACCAAGGTGGCACATGGCACAGCCCTGTGGGAAAGACTCGTGGGAAAGCCTGGAGGGAAAGCCTGGAGGGAATGCCACATGTCCCTTGATCCACGTGACAGGAAGCGTGACACTACTGCTGCAGCTCGGGAGGAAAGCGCCCGTGCATGCCCCCACTCGAGACGAGGCCTGACTCCCCTGGGGAGACTCAGAAGCACCCCAAGATCCATGGCAACACTGGAGAGGAATCCTCAGGTTCCGGCCCCGACTCCAAACAACGTCTTAGGCCCCGGCATTGACGGGAGAGGAATCCAAAGATGGCACCTAGCAACTCGCATGGGGAATGGCCTTCCCTGAAGCCTCCAGAGCGGGTCCCTGAGGTCCCCGTCGTAACTGGAGAAGACCTGCCGCAACTCGAGAAAATCCAGGAGGTTCTCCCCTCCAGGCGAGATGAGGCCCATTTCCGCTGAGGCGTCTCGAGGCTGTTCACACCTCACCTCTGGAACTTCGAAAGGGTCCTTCACACCCTTGGTGCAAATCAAGAAGTTCCCCGACATACCAGTCTCCACGAGAGAGGAAACACGAGGGTCCCGCCCACATCCAGAGGAGCTCCGTTTCCGCCTCGTAGCTCGAGATGAGGGATCCTTTCCCTGCTTCGTCAGGAAAGAGTTCCCGGCGTTCCCGTCGCAACTCAAGAGGAGGCCCTCTCAACAGGAACGGCGAAAGGAACTCCAGGGTCGTGCCACCATTCCAAGAGTCCCCCAGATGTCTCAGTCGATTCCAGAGGAACCTCTTTTCCCTTCACCGGCTCGCCTTTCACGCCGAGGATCGACTCACACCAAGGTGGTACGTGGCACAGCCCTGTGGGAAAGCCTCGTGGGAAAGCCTGGAGGGAAAGCCTGGAGGGAATGCCACAGGTCCCTTGATTCACGTGACAGGAAACGTGACACTACTGCTGCAGCTCGGGAGGAAAGCGCCCGTGCATGCCCCCACTCGAGACGAGGCCTGACTCCCCTGAGGAGACTCAGAAGCACCCCAAGATCCATGGCAACACTGGAGAGGAATCCTCAGGTTCCGGCTCCGACTCCACACAAGGTCTTAGGCTCCGGCATCGACGGGAGAGGAATCCAAAGATGGCCCCTAGCAACTCGCATGGGGAATTGCCTTCCCGAAGCCTCCAGAGCGGGTCCCTGAGGTCCCCGTCGTAACTCGAGAAGACCTGCCGCAACTCGAGAAAATCCAGGAGGTTCTCCCCTCCAGGCGAGATGAGGCCCATTTCCGCTGAGGCGTCTCGAGGCTGATCACACCTCACCTCTGGAACTTCGAAAGGGTCCTTCACACCCGTGGTGCAAATAAAGAAGTTCCCCGACAAACCCGTCTCCACTCGAGAGGATACACGAGGGTCCCGCCCTCATTCAGAGGAGCCCCATTTCCGCCTCGTAGCTCGAGATGAGGACCCGTTCCGTGCTTCGTCGGGAAAGAGTTCCCGGCCTTCCCGTCGCATCTCAAGAGGAGGCCCTCTCAACAGGATCGGCAAGAGGAACTCCAGGGTCGGGCCACCATTCCAAGAGTCCCCCAGATGTCTCAGTCCATTCCAGAGGAAACTCTTTTCCCTTCAGCGACTCGTCTCTCACGCCGAGGATCGACTCACACCAAGGTGGCACTTGGCACAGCCCTGTGGAAAAGCCTCTTGTGAAAGCCTCGAGGGACAGCCTCGAAGGAAAGACACAGATCCCTTGATCCAAGTGACAGGAAGCGTGACACTACTGCTGCAGCTCGGGAGGAAAGCGCACGTGCATGCCCCCACTCGAGACGAGGCCTGACTCCCCTGGGGAGACTCAGAAGCACCCCAAGATCCATGGC
This sequence comes from Budorcas taxicolor, assembly GCF_023091745.1. Lineage (NCBI taxonomy): Eukaryota > Metazoa > Chordata > Mammalia > Artiodactyla > Bovidae > Budorcas > Budorcas taxicolor. The sequence goes on from NC_068910.1 coordinate 65,000,141, forward strand.
AACACTGGAGAGGAATCCTCAGGTTTCGGCCCCGACTCCACACAAGGTCTTAGGCCCCGGCATGGACGGGAGAGGAATCCCTAAAGCGCCACTAGCAACTCGCATGGGGCCTGGCCTTTCCTGAGGCCACCAGAGCGGGTCCCTGAGGTCCCCGTCGTAACTCGAGAGGACCTGCCGCAACTCGAGAAAATCCAGGAGGTTCTACCCTCCAGGCGAGATGAGGCCCATTTCCGCTGAGGCGTCTCGAGGCTGATCACACCTCACCTCTGGAACTTCGAAAGGGTCCTTCTCACCCTTGGTGCAAATCAAGAAGTTCCCCGACATACCCGTCTCCACGAGAGAGGAAACACGAGGGTGCCACCCACATCCAGAGGAGCCCCGTTTCGGCCTCGTAGCTCGAGATGAGGGATCCTTTCCCTGCTTCGTCGGGAAAGAGTTCCCAGCGTTCCCGTCGCATCTCAAGAGGAGGCCCTCTCAACAGCAACGGCGATAGGAACTGCAGGGTCTTGCCACCATTCCAAGAGTCCCCCAGATGTCTCAGTCCATTCCAGAGGAATCTCTTTTCCCTTCACTGGCTCGTCTTTCACGCCGAGGATCGACTCACACCAAGGTGGAACGTGGCACAGCCATGTGGAAAAGCCTCCTGGGAAAGAGTCGAGGGAAAGCCCTGTGGGAAAGCCTCTTGGGAACGCCTCGAGGGAAAGCCTCGTGGGAAAGCCTGGAGGGAAAGCCTGGAGGGAATGCCACAGGTCCCTTGATCCACGTGACAGGAAGCGTGACACTACTGCTGCAGCTCGGGAGGAAAGCGCCCGTGCATGCCCCCACTCGAGACGAGGCCTGACTCCCCTGAGGAGACTCAGAAGCACCCCAAGATCCATGGCAACACTGGAGAGGAATCCTCAGGTTCCGGCTCCGACTCCACACAAGGTCTTAGGCTCCGGCATCGACGGGAGAGGAATCCAAAGATGGCCCCTAGCAACTCGCATGGGGAATTGCCTTCCCTGAAGCCTCCAGAGCGGGTCCCTGAGGTCCCCGTCGTAACTCGAGAAGACCTGCCGCAACTCGAGAAAATCCAGGAGGTTCTCCCCTCCAGGCGAGATGAGGCCCATTTCCGCTGAGGCGTCTCGAGGCTGATCACACCTCACCTCTGGAACTTCGAAAGGGTCCTTCACACCCTTGGTGCAAATAAAGAAGTTCCCCGACAAACCCGTCTCCACTCGAGAGGATACACGAGGGTCCCGCCCTCATCCAGAGGAGCCCCATTTCCGCCTCGTAGCTCGAGATGAGGACCCGTTCCGTGCTTCGTCGGGAAAGAGTTCCCGGCCTTCCCGTCGCATCTCAAGAGGAGGCCCTCTCAACAGGATCGGCGAGAGGAACTCCAGGGTCGGGCCACCATTCCAAGAGTCCCCCAGATGTCTCAGTCCATTCCAGAGGAAACTCTTTTCCCTTCAGCGACTCGTCTCTCACGCCGAGGATCGACTCACACCAAGGTGGCACTTGGCACAGCCCTGTGGAAAAGCCTCTTGTGAAAGCCTCGAGGGACAGCCTCGAAGGAAAGCCACAGATCCCTTGATCCAAGTGACAGGAAGCGTGACACTACTGCTGCAGCTCGGGAGGAAAGCGCACGTGCATGCCCCCACTCGAGACGAGGCCTGACTCCCCTGGGGAGACTCAGAAGCACCCCAAGATCCATGGCAACACTGGAGAGGAATCCTCAGGTTTCGGCCCCGACTCCACACAAGGTCTTAGGCCCCGGCATGGACGGGAGAGGAATCCCTAAAGCGCCACTAGCAACTCGCATAGGGCCTGGCCTTTCCTGAGGCCACCAGAGCGGGTCCCTGAGGTCCCCGTCGTAACTCGAGAGGACCTGCCGCAACTCGAGAAAATCCAGGAGGTTCTACGCTCCAGGCGAGATGAGGCCCATTTCCGCTGAGGCGTCTCGAGGCTGATCACACCTCACCTCTGGAACTTCGAAAGGGTCCTTCTCACCCTTGGTGCAAATCAAGAAGTTCCCCGACATACCCGTCTCCACGAGAGAGGAAACACGAGGGTGCCACCCACATCCAGAGGAGCCCCGTTTCGGCCTCGTAGCTCGAGATGAGGGATCCTTTCCCTGCTTCGTCGGGAAAGAGTTCCCAGCGTTCCCGTCGCATCTCAAGAGGAGGCCCTCTCAACAGCAACGGCGATAGGAACTGCAGGGTCTTGCCACCATTCCAAGAGTCCCCCAGATGTCTCAGTCCATTCCAGAGGAATCTCTTTTCCCTTCACTGGCTCGTCTTTCACGCCGAGGATCGACTCACACCAAGGTGGAACGTGGCACAGCCATGTGGGAAAGCCTCCTGGGAAAGAGTCGAGGGAAAGCCTCGTGGGAAAGCCTCTTGGGAACGCCTCGAGGGAAAGCCTCGTGGGAAAGCCTCGAGGGAATGCCTCGAGGGAAAGCCAGAGATCCCTTGATCCACGTGACAGGACTCGTGACACGACTGCTGCAGCTCGGGAGGAAAGCGCACGTGCATGCGCACACTTGAGACGAGGCCTGACTCCCCTGGGGAGACTCAGAAGAACCCCAAGATCCATGGCACACTGGAGACGAATCCTCAGGTTCCGGCCCCGACTACACACAAGGACTGAGGCCCCGGCATGGACGGCAGAGGAATCCCAAGATGGCCCCTAGCAACTCGCAGGCGGACTGGCATTTCCTGAGGCCACCAGAGCGGGTCCCTGAGGTCCCCGTCGTAACTCGAGAAGACCTGCCGCAACTCGAGAAAATCCAGGAGGTTCTCCCCTCCAGGCGTAATTAGGCCCATTTCCGCTGAGGCGTCTCGAGGCTGATCACACCTCACCTCTGGAACTTCGGAAGGGTCCTTCACACCCTTGGTGCAAATCAAGAAGTTCCCGACATACCCGTCTCCACTCGAGAGGAAACACGATGGTCCTGCCCACATCCAGAGGAGCCCCGTTTCTGCCTCGTAGCTCGAGATGAGGGATCCTTTCCCTGCTTCGTCGTGAAAGAGTTCCCAGCCTTCCCGTCGCATCTCAAGAGGAGGCCCTCTGAACAGGAACGGCGAGAGGAACTCCAGGGTCGTGCCACCAATCCAAGAGTCCCCCAGATGTCTCAGTCCATTCCAGAGGAACTTCTTTTCCTTTCACCGGCTCGTCTTTCACGCCGAGGATCGACTCACACCAAGGTGGCACGTGGCACAGCCCTGTGGGAAAGAATCTTGGGAAAGCCTCGACAGACAATCTCGAGGGAAAGCCACAGATCCCTTGATCCACGCTACAGGAAGCGTGACACAACTGCTGCAGCTCGGGAGGAAAGCGCACGTGCATGCCCCCACTCAAGAGGAGGCGAGACTCCCCTGGGAAGACTCAGAAGCACCCCAAGATCCATGGCAACACTGGAGAGGAATCCTCAGGTTCCGGACCCGACTGCACACAAGGTCTTAGGCCCCAGCATGGAAGGGAGTGGAATCCCGAGATGGCCCCTAGCAACTCGCATGGGGACTGGCCTGTCCTGAGGCCACCAGAGCAGGTCCCTGAGGTCCCCGTCGCAACTCGCGAAGACCTGCCGCAACTCGAGAAAATACAGTAGGTTCTCCCCTCCAGGCGAGATGAGGCCCATTTCCGCTGAGGCATCTCGAGGCTGATCACACCTCACCTCTGGAACTTCGAAAGGGTCCTTCACACCCTTGGTGCAAATCAAGAAGTTCCCCGACATACCCGTCTCCACTCGAGAGCAAACACGAGGGTCCCGCCCACTTCCAGAGGTGCCCCGTTTCCGCCTCGTAGCTCGAGATGAGGGATCCTTTATCTGGTTAGTCGGGAAAGAGTTCCCAGCGTTCCCGTCGCATCTCAAGAGGAGGCCCTCTCAACAGCAACGGCGATAGGAACTGCAGGGTCTTGCCACCATTCCAAGAGTCCCCCAGATGTCTCAGTCCATTCCAGAGGAATCTCTTTTCCCTTCACTGGCTCGTCTTTCACGCCGAGGATCGACTCACACCAAGGTGGAACGTGGCACAGCCATGTGGGAAAGCCTCCTGGGAAAGAGTCGAGGGAAAGCCTCGTGGGAAAGCCTCTTGGGAACGCCTCGAGGGAAAGCCTCGTGGGAAAGCCTCGAGGGAATGCCTCGAGGGAAAGCCAGAGATCCCTTGATCCACGTGACAGGACTCGTGACACGACTGCTGCAGCTCGGGAGGAAAGCGCACGTGCATGCGCACACTTGAGACGAGGCCTGACTCCCCTGGGGAGACTCAGAAGAACCCCAAGATCCATGGCACACTGGAGACGAATCCTCAGGTTCCGGCCCCGACTACACACAAGGACTGAGGCCCCGGCATGGACGGCAGAGGAATCCCAAGATGGCCCCTAGCAACTCGCAGGCGGACTGGCATTTCCTGAGGCCACCAGAGCGGGTCCCTGAGGTCCCCGTCGTAACTCGAGAAGACCTGCCGCAACTCGAGAAAATCCAGGAGGTTCTCCCCTCCAGGCGTAATTAGGCCCATTTCCGCTGAGGCGTCTCGAGGCTGATCACACCTCACCTCTGGAACTTCGGAAGGGTCCTTCACACCCTTGGTGCAAATCAAGAAGTTCCCGACATACCCGTCTCCACTCGAGAGGAAACACGATGGTCCTGCCCACATCCAGAGGAGCCCCGTTTCTGCCTCGTAGCTCGAGATGAGGGATCCTTTCCCTGCTTCGTCGTGAAAGAGTTCCCAGCCTTCCCGTCGCATCTCAAGAGGAGGCCCTCTGAACAGGAACGGCGAGAGGAACTCCAGGGTCGTGCCACCAATCCAAGAGTCCCCCAGATGTCTCAGTCCATTCCAGAGGAACTTCTTTTCCTTTCACCGGCTCGTCTTTCACGCCGAGGATCGACTCACACCAAGGTGGCACGTGGCACAGCCCTGTGGGAAAGAATCTTGGGAAAGCCTCGACAGACAATCTCGAGGGAAAGCCACAGATCCCTTGATCCACGCTACAGGAAGCGTGACACAACTGCTGCAGCTCGGGAGGAAAGCGCACGTGCATGCCCCCACTCAAGAGGAGGCGAGACTCCCCTGGGAAGACTCAGAAGCACCCCAAGATCCATGGCAACACTGGAGAGGAATCCTCAGGTTCCGGACCCGACTGCACACAAGGTCTTAGGCCCCAGCATGGAAGGGAGTGGAATCCCGAGATGGCCCCTAGCAACTCGCATGGGGACTGGCCTGTCCTGAGGCCACCAGAGCAGGTCCCTGAGGTCCCCGTCGCAACTCGCGAAGACCTGCCGCAACTCGAGAAAATACAGTAGGTTCTCCCCTCCAGGCGAGATGAGGCCCATTTCCGCTGAGGCATCTCGAGGCTGATCACACCTCACCTCTGGAACTTCGAAAGGGTCCTTCACACCCTTGGTGCAAATCAAGAAGTTCCCCGACATACCCGTCTCCACTCGAGAGCAAACACGAGGGTCCCGCCCACTTCCAGAGGTGCCCCGTTTCCGCCTCGTAGCTCGAGATGAGGGATCCTTTATCTGGTTAGTCGGGAAAGAGTTTCCGGCTTTCCCGTCGCATCTCAATAGGAGGCCCTCTCAACAGGAACGGCGAGAGGAACTCCAGGGTCGTGCCACCATTCCAAGAGTTCCCCAGATGTCTCAGTCCATTCCATAGGAACCTCTTTTCCCTTCACCAGCTTGCCTTTTACGCCGAGGATCGACTCACACCAAGGTGGCACGTGGCACAGCCCTGTGGGAAAGCCTCGTGGGAAGGCCTCGAGGGAAAGCCACAGATCACTTGATCCACGTGACAGGAAGCGAGAAACTACTGCTACAGCTCGGGAGGAAAACGCACGTGGATGCCCCCACTCGGGATGAGGTCTGACTCCCCTGGGGAGGCTCAGAAGCACCCCAAGATCCATGGCAACACTGGAGAGGAGTCGTCAGGTTCCGGCCCCGACTCCACACAAGGTCTTAGGCCCCAGCATGGTCGGGAGAGGAATCCCGAGAGGGCGCCTAGCAACTCGCATGAGGACTGGCCTTTCCTGAGGCCACCAGAGCAGGTCCCTGAGGTCCCCGTCGTAACTCGAGAAGACCTGCCGCAACTCGAGAAAATCCAGGAGTTTCTCTCCTCCAGGCGAGATGAGGCCCATTTCCCCAGAGGCATCTCTAGCCTGATCACACCTCACCTCTGGAACTTCGAAAGGGTCCTTCACACCCTTGGTGCAAATCAAGAAGTTCCCCAACATACCCGTCTCCACTCGAGAGGAAACACGAGGGTCCCGCCCACATCCAGAGGAGCCCCGTTTCTGCCTCGTAGCTCGAGATGAGGGATCCTTTCCCTGCTTCGTCGGGAAAGAATTCCCGGCGTTCCCGTCGCATCCCAAGAGCAGGACCTCTCAACAGGAACGGCGAGAGGAACTCCAGGGTCGTGCCACCATTCCAAGAGTCCCCAAGATGTCTCAGTCCATTTCAGGGGAACATTTTTTCCCTTCACCGGCTCGTCTTTGACGCCGAGGATCGACTCACACCAAGGTGGCACGTGGCACAGCCATGTGAAAAAGCCTCGTGGGAGAGCCTCGAGGGAAAGCCTCGAGGGAGAGTCTCAGATCCCTTGATCCACGTCACAGGAAGAATAATACTACAGCTGCAGTCGGGAGGAAAGCGCACGTGCATGCCCCCACTCGAGACGAGACCTGAGTCCCCTGGGGAGACTCAGAAGTACCCCAAGATCCATGTCAACACTGGAGAGGAATCCTCAGATTCAGGCCCCGACTCCACACAAGCTCTCAGGCCCCGGCATTGGCGGGAGAGGAATCCCAAGATGGCCCATAGCAACTCGCATGGGGACTGGCCTTTCCTGAGGCCACCAGAGCGGGTCCCTGAGGTCCCCGTCGTAACTCGAGAAGACTTGCCGCAACTCGAGAAAATCCAGGAGGTTCTCCCCTCCAGGCGAGATGAGGCCCAATTCCGCTGAGCCGTCTCGAGGCTGATCACACCTCACCTCTGGAACTTCGAAAGGGTCGTTCACACCCTTGGTGCAAATCAAGAAATTCCCCGACATACCCGTCTCCACACGAGACGAAATTCGAGGGTGCCGCCCACAGCCAGAGGAGCCCCGTTTCCTCCTCATAGCTCGAGATGAGGGATCTTGTCCCTGCTTCGTCGAGAAAGAGTTCCCGGCGTTTCCGTCACATTTCAAGAGGAGACCCTCTAAACAGGAAAGGCAAGAGTAACTCCAGGTTCGTGCCACCATTTCAAGAGTCCCTCAGATGTCTCAGTCCATTCCAGAGGAACCTCTTTTCCCTTCTCCGGCTCGTCTTTCACGCCGAGGATCGACTCACACCAAGGTGGAACGTAGCACAGCCCTGTGGGAAAGCCTCGGGGGAAAGCTTCAAGGGAAAGCCTCGAGGGAAAATCACAGATCCCTTGATCCAATTGACAGGAAGCGTGACACTACTGCTGCAGCTCGGGAGGAAAGCGCGCGTGCATGCCCCCATTCGAGACGACGCCTGACTCCCCTGGGGAGACTCAGAAGCACCCCAAGATCCATGGCAACTCTGGAGAGGAATCCTCAGGTTCTGTCCCCGACTCCACACAAGGGCTTAGTTCCCGGTACCGACGGGAGAGGAATTCCGAGATGGCCCCTAGCAACTCACATGGGGACTGGCCTTTCCTGAGGCCACCAGAGCGGGTCCCTGATGTCCCCGTCGTAACTCGAGAAGACGTGCCGCAACTCGAGAAAATCCAGGAGGTTCTCCCCTCCAGGCGAGATGAGGCCCATTTCCGCTGAGACGTCACAAGACTTAGCACACCTCACCTCTGCAACTTCGAGAGGGTCCTTCACACCCTTGCTGCAAATCTAGAAGTTCCCCGACCTACCCGTCTCCACTCGAGTGGAAACACGAGGGTCCCGCCCACACCTAGAGGAGCCCCGTTTCCGCCTCGTAGCTCGAGATGAGGGATCCTTTCCCTGCTTCTTCGGGAAAGAATTCCCGGCCTTCTGGTCGCATCTCAAGAGGAGGCCCTCTCAACAGGAACGGCGAGAGGAACTCCAGGGTCGGGCCACCATTCCAAGAGTCCCGCAGATGTCTCAGTCCATTCCAGAGGAACCTCTTTTCCCTTCACCGGCTCGCCTTTCACGCCGAGGATAAACTCACACCAAGGTGGCACGTGGCACAGCCCTGTGGGAAAGCCTCGAGGAAAAGGCACAGATCCCTTGATCCACGCGACAGAAAGCGTGACACTACTGCTGCAGCTCGGGAGAAAAGCGCACGTGCATGCCCCCACACGATATGAGGCCTGATTCCCCTGGGGAGACTCAGAAGCACCCGAAGATCCATGGCAACACTGGAGAGGAATCCTCAAGTTTTGGCCCCGACTCCACACAAGGTTTTAGGCCCCAGCATCGACGGGATAGGAATCCCGAGAGGGCCCCTAGCAACTCACATGGGGACTGGCCTTTCCTTAGGCCACCATAGCGGGTCCCTGAGTTCCCCGTCGTAACTCGAGAAGACCTGCCGCAACTCGAGAAAATCCAGGAGGTTCTCCCCTCCAGGAGTGATGAGGCCCATTTCCGCTGAGGCGTCTCGAGGCTGATCACACCTCACCTCTGGAACTTCGAAAGGGTCCTTCACACCCTTGGTGCAAATCAAGAAGTTCCCCGACATACCCGTCTCCACACGAGAGGACACACGAGGGTGCCGCCCACATCCAGAGGAGCCCCGTTTCCGCCTCGTAGCTCGAGATGAGGGATCCTTTCCCTGCTTCGTCGGAAAAGAGTTCCCGGCCTTCCCGTCGCATCTCAAGAGGAGGCCCTCTCAACAGGAACGGCGAGAGGATCTCCAGGGTGGTGCCACCATTCCAAGAATCCCCCAGATGTCTCAGTCCATTCCAGAGGAATCTCTTTTCCCTTCACCGCTCGTCTTTCACGCGAAGGACCGACTCACAGCAAGGTGGCACGTGGAACAGCCCTGTGGGTAAGCCTCTTGGGAAAGCCTCGAGGGAAAGCCACAGATCCCTTGATCCACGTGACGGGAAGCTTGACACTACTGCTGCAGCTCGGGAGGAAAGTGCACGTGCATGCCCCCACTCGAGACGAGGCCTGACTCCCCTGGGGAGACTCAGAAGCACCCCAAGATCCATGGCAACACTGGAGAGGAATCCTCAGGTTCCGGCCCCGACTCCACACAAGGTCTTAGGCCCCGGCATCGACGGGAGAGGAATCCCGAGAGGGCCCCTATCAACTCGCATGGGGACTGGCGTTTCCTGAGGCCCCCAGAGCGGGTCCCTGAGGTCCCCGTCGTAACTCGAGAAGACCTGCCGCAACTCGAGAAAATCCAGGAGGTTCTCCCCTCCAGGCGAGATGAGGCCCATTTGCACTGAGGCGTCTCGAGGCTGATCACACCTCACTTCTGGAACTTCGAAAGGGTCCTTCACACCCTTGGTGCAAATCAAGAAGTTCCCCGACATACCCGTCTCCACTCGAGAGGAAACACGAGGGTCCCGCCCTCATCCAGTGGTGCCCCGTTTCCGCCTCGTAGCTCGAGATGAGGGATCCTTTCCCTGCTTCCTCGGGAAAGAGTTCCCAGCGTTCCCGTCACATCTCAAGAGGAGGCACTCTCAACAGGAATGGCGAGAGGAACTCCAGGTTTGTGCCACCATTCCAAGAGTCCCTCAGATGTCTCAGTCGATTCCAGAGGAACCTCTTTTCCCTTCACCGGCTCGTCTTTCACGCCGAGGATCGACTCACAACAAGGTGGCCCGTGCACAGCCCTGTGGGAAAGCCTCGTGGGAAAGCCTCGAGGGAAAGCCTCAAGGGAAAGCCACAGATCCCTTGCTCCACGTGACAGGAAGCGTGACACTACTGCTGCAGCTCGGGAGGAAAGCTCACGTGCATGCCCCCACTCGATACGAGGCCTGACTCCCCGGGGGACACTCAGAGGCACCCAAAGATCAATGTCAACACTGCAGAGGAATCCTCAGGTTCTGGCTCCGACTCCACACAAGGTCTTAGGCCACAGCATGGAAGGGAGAGGAATCCCAAGGTGGCCCCTAGCAACTAGCATTGGGACTGGCCTTTCCTGAGGCCACCAGAGCGGGTCCCTGAGGTCCTCGTCCTTAGTCGAGAAGACCTACCACAACACGAAAAAATCCAAGAGGTTATCCCCTCCAGGCGACGTGAGACTCATTTCCGCTGTGGCATCTCGAGGCTAATCACACGTCACCTCTGGAACTTCGAAAGGGTCCTTCACACCCTTGGTGCAAATCAAGAAGTTCCGCGACATACCCGTCCCACTCGAGAGGAAACACGAGGGTCCCGCCCACATCCAGAGGAGCCCCGTTTCCGCCTCGTAGCTCGAGATGAGGGATCCTTTCGCTGCTTCGTTGGGAGAGAATTCCCGGCGTTCCCGTCGCATGTCAAGAGAAGGCCATCTCAACAGGAAAGGTGAGAGGAACTCCAGGGTCGTGCCACCATTCCAAGAGTCCCTCAGATGTCTCAGTCCATTTCAGAGGAACCTCCTTTCCCTTTACCGGCTCGCCTTTCAGGCCGAGGATAAACTCACACCAAGGTGGCACGTGGCACAGACCTGTGGGTAAGCCTCGTGGGAAAGCCTCGAGGGAAAGCCACAGATCCCTTGATCCACGTGACCGGAAGCGTGACACTACTGCTGAAACTCGGGAGGAAAGCACACGTGCATGCCCCCACTCGAGACGAGGCCTGACTCTCCTGGGGAGTCTCAGAAGCACCCTAACATCCATGGCAACACTGGAGAGGAATCCTCAGGGTCCGGCCCCGACTCAACACAATGTCTTAGGCCCCGGCATCGACGGGAGAGGAATCTCGAAATGGCCCCTAGCAACTCGCATGGGGACTGGCCTTTCGTGAGGCCACCTGAGCGGGTCGCTGAGGTCCCCGTCGTAACTCGAGAAGAAATGCCGCAACTCGAGAAAATCCAGGAGGTTCTCCCCTCCAGGCGAGGTGATGCCCATTTCCGCTGAGGCGTCTCGAGTCTAATCAAACCTCACCTCTGGAACTTCGAAAGGGTCCTTCACACCCTTGGTGCAAATCAAGAAGTTCCCCGACATACCCGTCTCCACTCGAAAGGAAACACGAGGGTGCCGCCCACATCCAGAGGAGCCCCGTTTCCGCCTCATAGCTGGAGATGAGGGATCCTTTCCCTGCTTCCTCGCGAAAGAGTTCCCGGCGTTCCCGTCGCATCTCAAGAGGAGGCCCTCTCAACAGGAACGGCGAGAGGAACTCCAGGGTCGTGCCACCATTCCAAGAGTCCCCCAGATGTCTCAGTCCATTCCAGAGGAACCTCTTTTCCCTTCACCGCGTCGTCTTTCACGCCGAGGATCGACTCACACCAAGATGGCACGTGGCACAGCCCTGTGGGAAAGCCTCGAGGGAAAGGATAGAGAGAAAGCCATAGATCCCTTGATCCACCTAATGGGAAGCTTGACACTACAGCTGCAGCTCGGGAGGAAAGTGCACGTGCATGCCCCCACTCGAGACGAGGCCTGACTCCCCTGGGGAGACTCAGAAGCACCCCAACATCCATGGCAACACTGGAGAGGAATCCTCAGGTTCTGGCCCCGACTCCACACAAGGTCTTAGTGCCCGGCATGGACGGGAGAGGAATCCCGAGAGGGCCCCTAGCAACTCGCATGGGGATTGGCCTATCCTGAGGCCCCCAGAGCGGGTCCCTGAGGTCCCCGTCGTAACTGGAGAAGACCTGCCGCAACTCGAGAAAATCCAGGAGGTTCTCCCCTCCAGGTGAGGTGAGGCCCATTTCCGCTGAGGCGTCTCGAGTCTGATCACACCTCACCTCTGGGACTTCGAAAGGGTCCTTCACACCCTTGGTGCAAATCAAGAAGTTCCCCGACATACCCGTCTCCACTCGAAAGGAAACACGAGGGTGCCGCCCACATCCAGAGGAGCCCCGTTTCCGCCTCATAGCTGGAGATGAGGGATCCTTTCCCTGCTTCGTCGGGAAAGAGTTCCCGGCGTTCCCGTCGCATCTCAAGAGGAGGCCCTCTCAACAGGAACGGCGAGAGGAACTCCAGGGTCGTGCCACCATTCCAAGAGTCCCCCAGATGTCTCAGTCCATTCCAGAGGAACCTCTTTTCCCTTCACCGGCTCGTCTTTCACGCCAAGGATCGACTCACAGCAAGGTGGCACGTGGCACAGCCCTGTGGGAAAGCCTCGTGGGAAAGCCTCGAGGGAAAGCCTCGAGGGAAAGCCACAGATTCCTTGATCCACGTGACAGGAAGCGTGACACGCCTGCTGCAGCTCGGGAGGAATCACACGGGCATGTCCCCACTCGAGACGAGGCCTGACTCCCCTGGGGAGACTCAGAAGCACCCCAAGATCCATGGCAACACTGGAGAGGATTCCTCAGGTTCCGGCCCCGACTCCACACAAGGTCTTAGGCCCCGGCATGGACGGGAGAGGAATACCGAGATGGCCCCTAGCAACTCGCATGGGGACTGGCCTTTCCTGAGGCCACCAGAGCGAGTCCCTGAGGTCCCCGTCGTAACGCGAGAAGACCTGCTGCAACTCGAGAAAATCCAGGAGGTTCTCCCTTCCAGGCGAGATGAGGCCTATTTCCGCTGAGGCCTCTCCAGGCTGATCACACCTCACCTCTGGAATTTCGAAAGGGTCCTTCACACCCTTGGTGCAAATCAAGAAGTTCCCCGACATACCCGTCTCCACTGGAGAAGATACACGAGGGTCCCGCCCACATCCAGAGGAAGCCCGTTTCCGACTCGTAGCTCGAGATGAGGGATCCCTGCCCTGCTTCGTCGGGAAAGAGATACCGGCATTCCCGTAGCATCTCAAGAGGAGGCCCTCTCAACAGGAATGGCGAGAGGAACTCCAGGGTCGTGCCACCATTCCAAGAGTCCCCCAGATGTCTCAGTCCATTCCAGAGGAACCTCGTTTCCCTTCACCGGCTCGTCTTTCACGCCGAGGATCGACTCACACCAAGGTGGCACGTTGCACAGCCCTGAGGGAAAGCCTCGTGGGAAAGCCTCGAGGGAAAGCCTCGAGGGAAAGCCACAGACCCTTGAGCCACGTCAAAGGAAGCGTGACACTACTGCTGCAGCTCGAGAGGAAAGTGCACATGCATGCCCCCCCTCGAGATGAGGCCTGACTCCACTGGGGAGACTCAGAAGCACCCCAAGATCCATGGCAACACTGGAGAGGAATCCTCACGTTCCGGCCCCGACTCCACACAAGGTCTTAGTCCCCGGTATGGACTGGAGAGGAATCCAAAGATGGCCCCTAGCAACTCGCATGGGGACTGGCCTCTCCTGAGGCCACCAGAGCGGGTCCCTGAGGTCCCCGTCGTAACTCGAGAAGACCTGCCGCAACTCGAGAAAATCCAAGAGGTTCTCCCCTCCAGGCGAGATGAGGCCCATTTCCGCTGAGGCGTCTAGAAGCTAATCACACCTCACCTCTGGAACTTCGAAAGGGTCCTTCACACCCTTGGTGTAAATCAAGAACTTCCCCGACATGCCCGTCTCCACTCGAGAGGAAACACGAGGGTCCCGCCCACATCCAGAGGAGCCCCGTGTCCACCTCGTAGCTCGAGATGAGGGATCCTTTCCCTGCTTCGTCGGGAAAGAGTTCCCGGCGTTCCTGTCGCATCTAAAGTGGAGGCCCTCTCAACAGGAACGGCGAGAGGAACTCCAGGGTCGTGCCACCATTCCAAGAGTCCCCCAGATGTCACAGTCGATTCCAGAGGAACCTCTTTTCCCTTCACCGGCTCGCCTTTCACGCCGAGGATCGACTCACACCAAGGTGGCACATGGCACAGCCCTGTGGGAAAGACTCGTGGGAAAGCCTGGAGGGAAAGCCTGGAGGGAATGCCACATGTCCCTTGATCCACGTGACAGGAAGCGTGACACTACTGCTGCAGCTCGGGAGGAAAGCGCCCGTGCATGCCCCCACTCGAGACGAGGCCTGACTCCCCTGGGGAGACTCAGAAGCACCCCAAGATCCATGGCAACACTGGAGAGGAATCCTCAGGTTCCGGCCCCGACTCCAAACAACGTCTTAGGCCCCGGCATTGACGGGAGAGGAATCCAAAGATGGCACCTAGCAACTCGCATGGGGAATGGCCTTCCCTGATGCCTCCAGAGCGGGTCCCTGAGGTCCCCGTCGTAACTGGAGAAGACCTGCCGCAACTCGAGAAAATCCAGGAGGTTCTCCCCTCCAGGCGAGATGAGGCCCATTTCCGCTGAGGCGTCTCGAGGCTGTTCACACCTCACCTCTGGAACTTCGAAAGGGTCCTTCACACCCTTGGTGCAAATCAAGAAGTTCCCCGACATACCAGTCTCCACGAGAGAGGAAACACGAGGGTCCCGCCCACATCCAGAGGAGCTCCGTTTCCGCCTCGTAGCTCGAGATGAGGGATCCTTTCCCTGCTTCGTCAGGAAAGAGTTCCCGGCGTTCCCGTCGCAACTCAAGAGGAGGCCCTCTCAACAGGAACGGCGAAAGGAACTCCAGGGTCGTGCCACCATTCCAAGAGTCCCCCAGATGTCTCAGTCGATTCCAGAGGAACCTCTTTTCCCTTCACCGGCTCGCCTTTCACGCCGAGGATCGACTCACACCAAGGTGGTACGTGGCACAGCCCTGTGGGAAAGCCTCGTGGGAAAGCCTGGAGGGAAAGCCTGGAGGGAATGCCACAGGTCCCTTGATTCACGTGACAGGAAGCGTGACACTACTGCTGCAGCTCGGGAGGAAAGCGCCCGTGCATGCCCCCACTCGAGACGAGGCCTGACTCCCCTGAGGAGACTCAGAAGCACCCCAAGATCCATGGCAACACTGGAGAGGAATCCTCAGGTTCCGGCTCCGACTCCACACAAGGTCTTAGGCTCCGGCATCGACGGGAGAGGAATCCAAAGATGGCCCCTAGCAACTCGCATGGGGAATTGCCTTCCCGAAGCCTCCAGAGCGGGTCCCTGAGGTCCCCGTCGTAACTCGAGAAGACCTGCCGCAACTCGAGAAAATCCAGGAGGTTCTCCCCTCCAGGCGAGATGAGGCCCATTTCCGCTGAGGCGTCTCGAGGCTGATCACACCTCACCTCTGGAACTTCGAAAGGGTCCTTCACACCCGTGGTGCAAATAAAGAAGTTCCCCGACAAACCCGTCTCCACTCGAGAGGATACACGAGGGTCCCGCCCTCATTCAGAGGAGCCCCATTTCCGCCTCGTAGCTCGAGATGAGGACCCGTTCCGTGCTTCGTCGGGAAAGAGTTCCCGGCCTTCCCGTCGCATCTCAAGAGGAGGCCCTCTCAACAGGATCGGCAAGAGGAACTCCAGGGTCGGGCCACCATTCCAAGAGTCCCCCAGATGTCTCAGTCCATTCCAGAGGAAACTCTTTTCCCTTCAGCGACTCGTCTCTCACGCCGAGGATCGACTCACACCAAGGTGGCACTTGGCACAGCCCTGTGGAAAAGCCTCTTGTGAAAGCCTCGAGGGACAGCCTCGAAGGAAAGACACAGATCCCTTGATCCAAGTGACAGGAAGCGTGACACTACTGCTGCAGCTCGGGAGGAAAGCGCACGTGCATGCCCCCACTCGAGACGAGGCCTGACTCCCCTGGGGAGACTCAGAAGCACCCCAAGATCCATGGCAACACTGGAGAGGAATCCTCAGGTTTCGGCCCCGACTCCACACAAGGTCTTAGGCCCCGGCATGGACGGGAGAGGAATCCCTAAAGCGCCACTAGCAACTCGCATGGGGCCTGGCCTTTCCTGAGGCCACCAGAGCGGGTCCCTGAGGTCCCCGTCGTAACTCGAGAGGACCTGCCGCAACTCGAGAAAATCCAGGAGGTTCTACCCTCCAGGCGAGATGAGGCCCATTTCCGCTGAGGCGTCTCGAGGCTGATCACACCTCACCTCTGGAACTTCGAAAGGGTCCTTCTCACCCTTGGTGCAAATCAAGAAGTTCCCCGACATACCCGTCTCCACGAGAGAGGAAACACGAGGGTGCCACCCACATCCAGAGGAGCCCCGTTTCGGCCTCGTAGCTCGAGATGAGGGATCCTTTCCCTGCTTCGTCGGGAAAGAGTTCCCAGCGTTCCCGTCGCATCTCAAGAGGAGGCCCTCTCAACAGCAACGGCGATAGGAACTCCAGGGTCTTGCCACCATTCCAAGAGTCCCCCAGATGTCTCAGTCCATTCCAGAGGAATCTCTTTTCCCTTCACTGGCTCGTCTTTCACGCCGAGGATCGACTCACACCAAGGTGGAACGTGGCACAGCCATGTGGAAAAGCCTCCTGGGAAAGAGTCGAGGGAAAGCCCTGTGGGAAAGCCTCTTGGGAACGCCTCGAGGGAAAGCCTCGTGGGAAAGCCTCGAGGGAATGCCTCGAGGGAAAGCCAGAGATCCCTTGATCCAAGTGACAGGACTCGTGACACGACTGCTGCAGCTCGGTAGGAAAGCGCACGTGCATGCGCACACTTGAGACGAGGCCTGACTCCCCTGGGGAGACTCAGAAGAACCCCAAGATCCATGGCAACACTGGAGACGAATCCTCAGGTTCCGACCCCGACTACACACAAGGACTGAGGCCCCGGCATGGACGGCAGAGGAATCCCAAGATGGCCCCTAGCAACTCGCAGGCGGACTGGCATTTCCTGAGGCCACCAGAGCGGGTCCCTGAGGTCCCCGTCGTAACTCGAGAAGACCTGCCGCAACTCGAGAAAATCCAGGAGGTTCTCCCCTCCAGGCGTAATTAGGCCCATTTCCGCTGAGGCGTCTCGAGGCTGATCACACCTCACCTCTGGAACTTCGAAAAGGTCTTTCACACCCTTGGTGCAAATCATGAAGTTCCCAAACATTCCCGTCTCCACTTGAGAGGAAACACGATGGTTCGCCCACATCCAGAGGAGCCCCTTTTCCGCCTCGTAGCTCGAGATGAGGGATCCTTTCCCTGATTAGTCGGGAAAGAGTTCCCGGCGTTCCCGTCGCATCTCAAGATGAGGCCCTCTCAACAGGAACGGCGAGAGGAACTCCAGGGTCGTGCCACCATTCCAAGAGTCCCCCAGATGTCTCAGTCCATTCCAGAGGAAACTCTTTTCCCTTCAGCGGCTCGTCTCTCACGCCGAGGATCGACTCACACCAAGGTGGCACTTGGCACAGCCCTGTGGAAAAGCCTCTTGTGAAAGCCTCGAGGGACAGCCTCGAAGGAAAGCCACAGATCCCTTGATCCAAGTGACAGGAAGCGTGACACTACTGCTGCAGCTCGGGAGGAAAGCGCACGTGCATGTCCCCACTCGAGACGAGGCCTGACTCCCCTGGGGAGACTCAGAAGCACCCCAAGATCCATGGCAACACTGGAGAGGAATCCTCAGGTTTCGGCCCCGACTCCACACAAGGTCTTAGGCCCCGGCATGGACGGGAGAGGAATCCCTAAAGCGCCACTAGCAACTCGCATGGGGCCTGGCCTTTCCTGAGGCCACCAGAGCGGGTCCCTGAGGTCCCCGTCGTAACTCGAGAGGACCTGCCGCAACTCGAGAAAATCCAGGAGGTTCTCCCCTCCAGGCGAGATGAGGCCCATTTCCGCTGAGGCGTCTAGAAGCTAATCACACCTCACCTCTGGAACTTCGAAAGGGTCCTTCACACCCTTGGTGTAAATCAAGAACTTCCCCGACATGCCCGTCTCCACTCGAGAGGAAACACGAGGGTCCCGCCCACATCCAGAGGAGCCCGGTGTCCACCTCGTAGCTCGAGATGAGGGATCCTTTCCCTGCTTCGTCGGGAAAGAGTTCCCGGCGTTCCTGTCGCATCTAAAGTGGAGGCCCTCTCAACAGGAACGGCGAAAGGAACTCCAGGGTCGTGCCACCATTCCAAGAGTCCCCCAGATGTCTCAGTCGATTCCAGAGGAACCTCTTTTCCCTTCACCGGCTCGCCTTTCACGCCGAGGATCGACTCACACCAAGGTGGTACGTGGCACAGCCCTGTGGGAAAGCCTCGTGGGAAAGCCTGGAGGGAAAGCCTGGAGGGAATGCCACAGGTCCCTTGATCCACGTGACAGGAAGCGTGACACTACTGCTGCAGCTCGGGAGGAAAGCGCCCGTGCATGCCCCCACTCGAGACGAGGCCTGACTCCCCTGAGGAGACTCAGAAGCACCCCAAGATCCATGGCAACACTGGAGAGGAATCCTCAGGTTCCGGCTCCGACTCCACACAAGGTCTTAGGCTCCGGCATCGACGGGAGAGGAATCCAAAGATGGCCCCTAGCAACTCGCATGGGGAATTGCCTTCCCTGAAGCCTCCAGAGCGGGTCCCTGAGGTCCCCGTCGTAACTCGAGAAGACCTGCCGCAACTCGAGAAAATCCAGGAGGTTCTCCCCTCCAGGCGAGATGAGGCCCATTTCCGCTGAGGCGTCTCGAGGCTGATCACACCTCACCTCTGGAACTTCGAAAGGGTCCTTCACACCCTTGGTGCAAATAAAGAAGTTCCCCGACAAACCCGTCTCCACTCGAGAGGATACACGAGGGTCCCGCCCTCATCCAGAGGAGCCCCATTTCCGCCTCGTAGCTCGAGATGAGGACCCGTTCCGTGCTTCGTCGGGAAAGAGTTCCCGGCCTTCCCGTCGCATCTCAAGAGGAGGCCCTCTCAACAGGATCGGCGAGAGGAACTCCAGGGTCGGGCCACCATTCCAAGAGTCCCCCAGATGTCTCAGTCCATTCCAGAGGAAACTCTTTTCCCTTCAGCGACTCGTCTCTCACGCCGAGGATCGACTCACACCAAGGTGGCACTTGGCACAGCCCTGTGGAAAAGCCTCTTGTGAAAGCCTCGAGGGACAGTCTCGAAGGAAAGCCACAGATCCCTTGATCCAAGTGACAGGAAGCGTGACACTACTGCTGCAGCTCGGGAGGAAAGCGCACGTGCATGCCCCCACTCGAGACGAGGCCTGACTCCCCTGGGGAGACTCAGAAGCACCCCAAGATCCATGGCAACACTGGAGAGGAATCCTCAGGTTTCGGCCCCGACTCCACACAAGGTCTTAGGCCCCGGCATGGACGGGAGAGGAATCCCTAAAGCGCCACTAGCAACTCGCATGGGGCCTGGCCTTTCCTGAGGCCACCAGAGCGGGTCCCTGAGGTCCCCGTCGTAACTCGAGAGGACCTGCCGCAACTCGAGAAAATCCAGGAGGTTCTACGCTCCAGGCGAGATGAGGCCCATTTCCGCTGAGGCGTCTCGAGGCTGATCACACCTCACCTCTGGAACTTCGAAAGGGTCCTTCTCACCCTTGGTGCAAATCAAGAAGTTCCCCGGCATACCCGTCTCCACGAGAGAGGAAACACGAGGGTGCCACCCACATCCAGAGGAGCCCCGTTTCGGCCTCGTAGCTCGAGATGAGGGATCCTTTCCCTGCTTCGTCGGGAAAGAGTTCCCAGCGTTCCCGTCGCATCTCAAGAGGAGGCCCTCTCAACAGCAACGGCGATAGGAACTGCAGGGTCTTGCCACCATTCCAAGAGTCCCCCAGATGTCTCAGTCCATTCCAGAGGAATCTCTTTTCCCTTCACTGGCTCGTCTTTCACGCCGAGGATCGACTCACACCAAGGTGGAACGTGGCACAGCCATGTGGGAAAGCCTCCTGGGAAAGAGTCGAGGGAAAGCCTCGTGGGAAAGCCTCTTGGGAACGCCTCGAGGGAAAGCCTCGTGGGAAAGCCTCGAGGGAATGCCTCGAGGGAAAGCCAGAGATCCCTTGATCCACGTGACAGGACTCGTGACACGACTGCTGCAGCTCGGGAGGAAAGCGCACGTGCATGCGCACACTTGAGACGAGGCCTGACTCCCCTGGGGAGACTCAGAAGAACCCCAAGATCCATGGCACACTGGAGACGAATCCTCAGGTTCCGGCCCCGACTACACACAAGGACTGAGGCCCCGGCATGGACGGCAGAGGAATCCCAAGATGGCCCCTAGCAACTCGCAGGCGGACTGGCATTTCCTGAGGCCACCAGAGCGGGTCCCTGAGGTCCCCGTCGTAACTCGAGAAGACCTGCCGCAACTCGAGAAAATCCAGGAGGTTCTCCCCTCCAGGCGTAATTAGGCCCATTTCCGCTGAGGCGTCTCGAGGCTGATCACACCTCACCTCTGGAACTTCGGAAGGGTCCTTCACACCCTTGGTGCAAATCAAGAAGTTCCCGACATACCCGTCTCCACTCGAGAGGAAACACGATGGTCCTGCCCACATCCAGAGGAGCCCCGTTTCTGCCTCGTAGCTCGAGATGAGGGATCCTTTCCCTGCTTCGTCGTGAAAGAGTTCCCAGCCTTCCCGTCGCATCTCAAGAGGAGGCCCTCTGAACAGGAACGGCGAGAGGAACTCCAGGGTCGTGCCACCAATCCAAGAGTCCCCCAGATGTCTCAGTCCATTCCAGAGGAACTTCTTTTCCTTTCACCGGCTCGTCTTTCACGCCGAGGATCGACTCACACCAAGGTGGCACGTGGCACAGCCCTGTGGGAAAGAATCTTGGGAAAGCCTCGACAGACAATCTCGAGGGAAAGCCACAGATCCCTTGATCCACGCTACAGGAAGCGTGACACAACTGCTGCAGCTCGGGAGGAAAGGGCACGTGCATGCCCCCACTCAAGAGGAGGCGAGACTCCCCTGGGAAGACTCAGAAGCACCCCAAGATCCATGGCAACACTGGAGAGGAATCCTCAGGTTCCGGACCCGACTGCACACAAGGTCTTAGGCCCCAGCATGGAAGGGAGTGGAATCCCGAGATGGCCCCTAGCAACTCGCATGGGGACTGGCCTGTCCTGAGGCCACCAGAGCAGGTCCCTGAGGTCCCCGTCGCAACTCGAGAAGACCTGCCGCAACTCGAGAAAATCCAGGAGGTTCTCCCCTCCAGGCGTAATTAGGGCCATTTCCGCTGAGGCGTCTCGAGGCTGATCACACCTCACCTCTGGAACTTCGGAAGGGTCCTTCACACCCTTGGTGCAAATCAAGAAGTTCCCGACATACCCGTCTCCACTCGAGAGGAAACACGATGGTCCTGCCCACATCCAGAGGAGCCCCGTTTCTGCCTCGTAGCTCGAGATGAGGGATCCTTTCCCTGCTTCGTCGTGAAAGAGTTCCCAGCCTTCCCGTCGCATCTCAAGAGGAGGCCCTCTGAACAGGAACGGCGAGAGGAACTCCAGGGTCGTGCCACCAATCCAAGAGTCCCCCAGATGTCTCAGTCCATTCCAGAGGAACTTCTTTTCCTTTCACCGGCTCGTCTTTCACGCCGAGGATCGACTCACACCAAGGTGGCACGTGGCACAGCCCTGTGGGAAAGAATCTTGGGAAAGCCTCGACAGACAATCTCGAGGGAAAGCCACAGATCCCTTGATCCACGCTACAGGAAGCGTGACACAACTGCTGCAGCTCGGGAGGAAAGGGCACGTGCATGCCCCCACTCAAGAGGAGGCGAGACTCCCCTGGGAAGACTCAGAAGCACCCCAAGATCCATGGCAACACTGGAGAGGAATCCTCAGGTTCCGGACCCGACTGCACACAAGGTCTTAGGCCCCAGCATGGAAGGGAGTGGAATCCCGAGATGGCCCCTAGCAACTCGCATGGGGACTGGCCTGTCCTGAGGCCACCAGAGCAGGTCCCTGAGGTCCCCGTCGCAACTCGCGAAGACCTGCCGCAACTCGAGAAAATACAGTAGGTTCTCCCCTCCAGGCGAGATGAGGCCCATTTCCGCTGAGGCATCTCGAGGCTGATCACACCTCACCTCTGGAACTTCGAAAGGGTCCTTCACACCCTTGGTGCAAATCAAGAAGTTCCCCGACATACCCGTCTCCACTCGAGAGCAAACACGAGGGTCCCGCCCACTTCCAGAGGTGCGCCGTTTCCGCCTCGTAGCTCGAGATGAGGGATCCTTTATCTGGTTAGTCGGGAAAGAGTTTCCGGCTTTCCCGTCGCATCTCAATAGGAGGCCCTCTCAACAGGAACGGCGAGAGGAACTCCAGGGTCGTGCCACCATTCCAAGAGTTCCCCAGATGTCTCAGTCCATTCCATAGGAACCTCTTTTCCCTTCACCAGCTTGCCTTTTACGCCGAGGATCGACTCACACCAAGGTGGCACGTGGCACAGCCCTGTGGGAAAGCCTCGTGGGAAG
This sequence comes from Budorcas taxicolor, assembly GCF_023091745.1. Classification (NCBI taxonomy): domain Eukaryota; kingdom Metazoa; phylum Chordata; class Mammalia; order Artiodactyla; family Bovidae; genus Budorcas; species Budorcas taxicolor. Next base: position 65,022,237 of record NC_068910.1, read on the forward strand.
GCCTCGAGGGAAAGCCACAGATCACTTGATCCACGTGACAGGAAGCGAGAAACTACTGCTACAGCTCGGGAGGAAAACGCACGTGGATGCCCCCACTCGGGATGAGGTCTGACTCCCCTGGGGAGGCTCAGAAGCACCCCAAGATCCATGGCAACACTGGAGAGGAGTCGTCAGGTTCCGGCCCCGACTCCACACAAGGTCTTAGGCCCCAGCATGGTCGGGAGAGGAATCCCGAGAGGGCGCCTAGCAACTCGCATGAGGACTGGCCTTTCCTGAGGCCACCAGAGCAGGTCCCTGAGGTCCCCGTCGTAACTCGAGAAGACCTGCCGCAACTCGAGAAAATCCAGGAGTTTCTCTCCTCCAGGCGAGATGAGGCCCATTTCCCCAGAGGCATCTCTAGCCTGATCACACCTCACCTCTGGAACTTCGAAAGGGTCCTTCACACCCTTGGTGCAAATCAAGAAGTTCCCCAACATACCCGTCTCCACTCGAGAGGAAACACGAGGGTCCCGCCCACATCCAGAGGAGCCCCGTTTCTGCCTCGTAGCTCGAGATGAGGGATCCTTTCCCTGCTTCATCGGGAAAGAATTCCCGGCGTTCCCGTCGCATCCCAAGAGCAGGACCTCTCAACAGGAACGGCGAGAGGAACTCCAGGGTCGTGCCACCATTCCAAGAGTCCCCAAGATGTCTCAGTCCATTTCAGGGGAACATTTTTTCCCTTCACCGGCTCGTCTTTGACGCCGAGGATCGACTCACACCAAGGTGGCACGTGGCACAGCCATGTGAAAAAGCCTCGTGGGAGAGCCTCGAGGGAAAGCCTCGAGGGAGAGTCTCAGATCCCTTGATCCACGTCACAGGAAGAATAATACTACAGCTGCAGTCGGGAGGAAAGCGCACGTGCATGCCCCCACTCGAGACGAGACCTGAGTCCCCTGGGGAGACTCAGAAGTACCCCAAGATCCATGTCAACACTGGAGAGGAATCCTCAGATTCAGGCCCCAACTCCACACAAGCTCTCAGGCCCCGGCATTGGCGGGAGAGGAATCCCAAGATGGCCCATAGCAACTCGCATGGGGACTGGCCTTTCCTGAGGCCACCAGAGCGGGTCCCTGAGGTCCCCGTCGTAACTCGAGAAGACTTGCCGCAACTCGAGAAAATCCAGGAGGTTCTCCCCTCCAGGCGAGATGAGGCCCAATTCCGCTGAGCCGTCTCGAGGCTGATCACACCTCACCTCTGGAACTTCGAAAGGGTCCTTCACACCCTTGGTGCAAATCAAGAAATTCCCCGACATACCCGTCTCCACACGAGACGAAATTCGAGGGTGCCGCCCACAGCCAGAGGAGCCCCGTTTCCTCCTCATAGCTCGAGATGAGGGATCTTGTCCCTGCTTCGTCGAGAAAGAGTTCCCGGCGTTTCCGTCACATTTCAAGAGGAGACCCTCTAAACAGGAAAGGCAAGAGTAACTCCAGGTTCGTGCCACCATTTCAAGAGTCCCTCAGATGTCTCAGTCCATTCCAGAGGAACCTCTTTTCCCTTCTCCGGCTCGTCTTTCACGCCGAGGATCGACTCACACCAAGGTGGAACGTAGCACAGCCCTGTGGGAAAGCCTCGGGGGAAAGCTTCAAGGGAAAGCCTCGAGGGAAAATCACAGATCCCTTGATCCAATTGACAGGAAGCGTGACACTACTGCTGCAGCTCGGGAGGAAAGCGCGCGTGCATGCCCCCATTCGAGACGACGCCTGACTCCCCTGGGGAGACTCAGAAGCACCCCAAGATCCATGGCAACTCTGGAGAGGAATCCTCAGGTTCTGTCCCCGACTCCACACAAGGGCTTAGTTCCCGGTACCGACGGGAGAGGAATTCCGAGATGGCCCCTAGCAACTCACATGGGGACTGGCCTTTCCTGAGGCCACCAGAGCGGGTCCCTGATGTCCCCGTCGTAACTCGAGAAGACGTGCCGCAACTCGAGAAAATCCAGGAGGTTCTCCCCTCCAGGCGAGATGAGGCCCATTTCCGCTGAGACGTCACAAGACTTAGCACACCTCACCTCTGCAACTTCGAGAGGGTCCTTCACACCCTTGCTGCAAATCTAGAAGTTCCCCGACCTACCCGTCTCCACTCGAGTGGAAACACGAGGGTCCCGCCCACACCTAGAGGAGCCCCGTTTCCGCCTCGTAGCTCGAGATGAGGGATCCTTTCCCTGCTTCTTCGGGAAAGAATTCCCGGCCTTCTGGTCGCATCTCAAGAGGAGGCCCTCTCAACAGGAACGGCGAGAGGAACTCCAGGGTCGGGCCACCATTCCAAGAGTCCCGCAGATGTCTCAGTCCATTCCAGAGGAACCTCTTTTCCCTTCACCGGCTCGCCTTTCACGCCGAGGATAAACTCACACCAAGGTGGCACGTGGCACAGCCCTGTGGGAAAGCCTCGAGGAAAAGGCACAGATCCCTTGATCCACGCGACAGAAAGCGTGACACTACTGCTGCAGCTCGGGAGAAAAGCGCACGTGCATGCCCCCACACGATATGAGGCCTGATTCCCCTGGGGAGACTCAGAAGCACCCGAAGATCCATGGCAACACTGGAGAGGAAACCTCAAGTTTTGGCCCCGACTCCACACAAGGTTTTAGGCCCCAGCATCGACGGGATAGGAATCCCGAGAGGGCCCCTAGCAACTCACATGGGGACTGGCCTTTCCTTAGGCCACCATAGCGGGTCCCTGAGTTCCCCGTCGTAACTCGAGAAGACCTGCTGCAACTCGAGAAAATCGAGGAGGTTCTCCCCTCCAGGAGTGATGAGGCCCATTTCCGCTGAGGCGTCTCGAGGCTGATCACACCTCACCTCTGGAACTTCGAAAGGGTCCTTCACACCCTTGGTGCAAATCAAGAAGTTCCCCGACATACCCGTCTCCACACGAGAGGACAAACGAGGGTGCCGCCCACATCCAGAGGAGCCCCGTTTCCGCCTCGTAGCTCGAGATGAGGGATCCTTTCCCTGCTTCGTCGGGAAAGAGTTCCCGGCCTTCCCGTCGCATCTCAAGAGGAGGCCCTCTCAACAGGAACGGCGAGAGGATCTCCAGGGTGGTGCCACCATTCCAAGAATCCCCCAGATGTCTCAGTCCATTCCAGAGGAATCTCTTTTCCCTTCACCGCTCGTCTTTCACGCGAAGGACCGACTCACAGCAAGGTGGCACGTGGAACAGCCCTGTGGGTAAGCCTCTTGGGAAAGCCTCGAGGGAAAGCCACAGATCCCTTGATCCACGTGACGGGAAGCTTGACACTACTGCTGCAGCTCGGGAGGAAAGTGCACGTGCATGCCCCCACTCGAGACGAGGCCTGACTCCCCTGGGGAGACTCAGAAGCACCCCAAGATCCATGGCAACACTGGAGAGGAATCCTCAGGTTCCGGCCCCGACTCCACACAAGGTCTTAGGCCCCGGCATCGACGGGAGAGGAATCCCGAGAGGGCCCCTATCAACTCGCATGGGGACTGGCGTTTCCTGAGGCCCCCAGAGCGGGTCCCTGAGGTCCCCGTCGTAACTCGAGAAGACCTGCCGCAACTCGAGAAAATCCAGGAGGTTCTCCCCTCCAGGCGAGATGAGGCCCATTTGCACTGAGGCGTCTCGAGGCTGATCACACCTCACTTCTGGAACTTCGAAAGGGTCCTTCACACCCTTGGTGCAAATCAAGAAGTTCCCCGACATACCCGTCTCCACTCGAGAGGAAACACGAGGGTCCCGCCCTCATCCAGTGGTGCCCCGTTTCCGCCTCGTAGCTCGAGATGAGGGATCCTTTCCCTGCTTCCTCGGGAAAGAGTTCCCAGCGTTCCCGTCACATCTCAAGAGGAGGCACTCTCAACAGGAATGGCGAGAGGAACTCCAGGTTTGTGCCACCATTCCAAGAGTCCCTCAGATGTCTCAGTCGATTCCAGAGGAACCTCTTTTCCCTTCACCGGCTCGTCTTTCACGCCGAGGATCGACTCACAACAAGGTGGCCCGTGCACAGCCCTGTGGGAAAGCCTCGTGGGAAAGCCTCGAGGGAAAGCCTCAAGGGAAAGCCACAGATCCCTTGCTCCACGTGACAGGAAGCGTGACACTACTGCTGCAGCTCGGGAGGAAAGCTCACGTGCATGCCCCCACTCGATACGAGGCCTGACTCCCCGGGGGACACTCAGAGGCACCCAAAGATCAATGTCAACACTGCAGAGGAATCCTCAGGTTCTGGCTCCGACTCCACACAAGGTCTTAGGCCACAGCATGGAAGGGAGAGGAATCCCAAGGTGGCCCCTAGCAACTAGCATTGGGACTGGCCTTTCCTGAGGCCACCAGAGCGGGTCCCTGAGGTCCTCGTCCTTAGTCGAGAAGACCTGCCACAACACGAAAAAATCCAAGAGGTTATCCCCTCCAGGCGACGTGAGACTCATTTCCGCTGTGGCATCTCGAGGCTAATCACACGTCACCTCTGGAACTTCGAAAGGGTCCTTCACACCCTTGGTGCAAATCAAGAAGTTCCGCGACATACCCGTCCCACTCGAGAGGAAACACGAGGGTCCCGCCCACATCCAGAGGAGCCCCGTTTCCGCCTCGTAGCTCGAGATGAGGGATCCTTTCGCTGCTTCGTTGGGAGAGAATTCCCGGCGTTCCCGTCGCATGTCAAGAGAAGGCCATCTCAACAGGAAAGGTGAGAGGAACTCCAGGGTCGTGCCACCATTCCAAGAGTCCCTCAGATGTCTCAGTCCATTTCAGAGGAACCTCCTTTCCCTTTACCGGCTCGCCTTTCAGGCCGAGGATAAACTCACACCAAGGTGGCACGTGGCACAGACCTGTGGGTAAGCCTCGTGGGAAAGCCTCGAGGGAAAGCCACAGATCCCTTGATCCACGTGACCGGAAGCGTGACACTACTGCTGAAACTCGGGAGGAAAGCACACGTGCATGCCCCCACTCGAGACGAGGCCTGACTCTCCTGGGGAGTCTCAGAAGCACCCTAACATCCATGGCAACACTGGAGAGGAATCCTCAGGGTCCGGCCCCGACTCAACACAATGTCTTAGGCCCCGGCATCGACGGGAGAGGAATCTCGAGATGGCCCCTAGCAACTCGCATGGGGACTGGCCTTTCGTGAGGCCACCTGAGCGGGTCGCTGAGGTCCCCGTCGTAACTCGAGAAGAAATGCCGCAACTCGAGAAAATCCAGGAGGTTCTCCCCTCCAGGCGAGGTGATGCCCATTTCCGCTGAGGCGTCTCGAGTCTAATCAAACCTCACCTCTGGAACTTCGAAAGGGTCCTTCACACCCTTGGTGCAAATCAAGAAGTTCCCCGACATACCCGTCTCCACTCGAAAGGAAACACGAGGGTGCCGCCCACATCCAGAGGAGCCCCGTTTCCGCCTCATAGCTGGAGATGAGGGATCCTTTCCCTGTTTCCTCGCGAAAGAGTTCCCGGCGTTCCCGTCGCATCTCAAGAGGAGGCCCTCTCAACAGGAACGGCGAGAGGAACTCCAGGGTCGTGCCACCATTCCAAGAGTCCCCCAGATGTCTCAGTCCATTCCAGAGGAACCTCTTTTCCCTTCACCGCGTCGTCTTTCACGCCGAGGATCGACTCACACCAAGATGGCACGTGGCACAGCCCTGTGGGAAAGCCTCGAGGGAAAGGATAGAGAGAAAGCCATAGATCCCTTGATCCACATAATGGGAAGCTTGACACTACAGCTGCAGCTCGGGAGGAAAGTGCACGTGCATGCCCCCACTCGAGACGAGGCCTGACTCCCCTGGGGAGACTCAGAAGCACCCCAACATCCATGGCAACACTGGAGAGGAATCCTCAGGTTCTGGCCCCGACTCCACACAAGGTCTTAGTCCCCGGCATGGACGGGAGAGGAATCCCGAGAGGGCCCCTAGCAACTCGCATGGGGATTGGCCTATCCTGAGGCCCCCAGAGCGGGTCCCTGAGGTCCCCGTCGTAACTGGAGAAGACCTGCCGCAACTCGAGAAAATCCAGGAGGTTCTCCCCTCCAGGCGAGGTGAGGCCCATTTCCGCTGAGGCGTCTCGAGTCTGATCACACCTCACCTCTGGGACTTCGAAAGGGTCCTTCACACCCTTGGTGCAAATCAAGAAGTTCCCCGACATACCCGTCTCCACTCGAAAGGAAACACGAGGGTGCCGCCCACATCCAGAGGAGCCCCGTTTCCGCCTCATAGCTGGAGATGAGGGATCCTTTCCCTGCTTCGTCGGGAAAGAGTTCCCGGCGTTCCCGTCGCATCTCAAGAGGAGGCCCTCTCAACAGGAACGGCGAGAGGAAATCCAGGGTCGTGCAACCATTCCAAGAGTCCCCCAGATGTCTCAGTCCATTCCAGAGGAACCTCTTTTCCCTTCACCGGCTCGTCTTTCACGCCAAGGATCGACTCACAACAAGGTGGCACGTGCACAGCCCTTTGGGAAAGCCTCGTGGGAAAGCCTCGAGGGAAAGCCTCAAGGGAAAGCCACAGATCCCTTGCTCCACGTGACAGGAAGCGTGACACTACTGCTGAAGTACGGGAGGAAAGAGCACGTGCATGGCCCCCTCGAGACGAGAATTGACTCCCCTGGGGAGACTCAGAAGAACCCCAAGATCCATGGCAACACTGGAGAGGAATCCTCAGGTTCCGGACCCTACTCCACACAAGTTCTTAGGCCCCGGCATGGACGGGAGAGGAATCCCGAGACGGCCCCTATCAACTCGCATGGGGACTGGCCTTTCCTGAGTCCCCCAGAGCGGGTCCCTGAGGTCCCCGTAATATTTCGAGAAGACCTGCCGCAACTCGAGAAAATCCAGGAGGTTCTCCCCTCCAGGCGAGATGAGGCCCTTTTCCGCTGAGGCGTCTCGAAGCTGATCACACCTCACCTCTGGAACTTCGAAAGGGTCCTTCACACCCTTGGTGGAAATCAAGAAGTTCCCCGACATACCCGTCTCCACTCGAGAGGAAACACGAGGGCCCCGCCCTCATCCAGTGGTGCCCCGTTTCCGCCTCATTGCTCGAGATGAGGGATCCTTTCCCTGCTTCGTCTGGAAAGAGTTCCCGGGGTTCCCGTCGAATCTCAGGAGGAGGCCCTCTGAACAGGAACGGCGAGAGGAACTCCAGGTTTGTGCCACCATACCAAGAGTCCCTCAGATGTCTCAGTACATTCCAGAGGAACCTCTTTTCCCTTCACCAGCTTGTCTTTCACGCCGAGGATCGACTCACACCAAGGTGGCACGTGGCACAGCCCTGTGGGAAAGCCTCCTGGGAAAGCCTGGAGGGAAAGCCTCAAGGGAAAGCCACAGATTCCTTGCTCCACGTGACAGGAAGCGTGACACTACTGCTGCAGTTCGGGAGGAAAGAACATGTGCATGCCCCCCTAGAGACGAGGATTGACTCCCCTGGGGAGACTCAGAAGAACCCCAAGATCCATGGCAACACTGGAGCGGAATCCTCAGGTTCCGGACCCTACTCCACACAAGTTCTTTGGCCCCGGCATGGACGGGAGAGGAATCCCGAGACGGCCCCTAGCAACTCGCATGGGGACTGGCCTTTCCTGAGGCCCCCAGAGCAGGTCCCTGAGGTCCTCGTCGTAAATCGAGAAGACCTGACGCAACTCGAGAAAATCCAGGAGGTTCTCCCCTCCAGGCGAGATGGGGCCCATATCCGCTGAGGCGTCTCGAGGCTGATCACACCTCACCTCTGGAACTTCGAAAGGGTCCTTCACACCCTTGGTGCAAATCAAGAAGTTCCCCGTCATACCCGTCTCCACTCGAGAGGAAACACGAGGTCCCGCCCGCATCCAGTGGTGCCCCGTTTCCGCCTCGTAGCTCGAGAAGAGGGATCCTTTCCCTGCTTCGTCTGGAAAGAGTTCCCGGCGGTCCCGTCACATCTCAAGAGGAGGCCCTCTCAACAGGAACGGCGAGAGGAACTCCAGGTTTGTGCCACCATTCCAAGAGTCCCTCAGATGTCTCAGTCCATTCCAGAGGAACCTCTTTTCCCTTCACCGACTCGTCTTTCATGCCGAGGATTGACTCACACGAAGGTGGCACGTGGCACAGCCCTGTGGGAAAGCCTCGTGGGAAAGCCTCGAGGGAAAGCCTCAATGTAAAGCCACAGATCCCTTGCTCCACGTGACAGGAAGCGTGACACTACTGCTGCAGTTCGGGAGGAAAGAGCACGTGCATGCCCCCCTCGAGACGAGGATTGACTCCCCTGGGGAGACTCATAATAACCCCAAGATCCATGGCAACACTGGAGAGGAATGCTCAGGTTCCGAACCCTACTCCACACAAGCTCTTAGGCCCCGGCATGGACGGGAGAGGAATCCCGAGACGGCCCCTAGCAACTCGCATGGGGACTGGCCTTTCCTGAGGCACCCAGAGCGGGTCCCTGAGGTCCCGGTCGTAAATCGAGAAGACGTGCCGCAACTCGAGAAAATCCAGGAGGTTCTCCCCTCCAGGCGATATGAAGACCATTTCAGCTGAGGCGTCTCGAGGCTAATCACACCGCACATTTGGAACTTCGAAAGGGTCCTTCACACCCTTGGTGCAAATCAAGAAGTTCCCCGACATACCCGTCTCCACTCGAGAGGAAGCACGAGGGTCCCGCCCATATCCAGAGGAGCCCCGTTTCCGCCTCGTAGCTCGAGATGAGGGATCCTTACCCTGCTTCGTCGGGAAAGAGTTCCCGGCGTTCCCGTCGCATCTCAAGAGGAGGCCCTCTCAACAGGAACGGCGAGAGGAACTCCAGGGTCGTGCCACCATTCCAAGAGTCCCCAGATGTCTCAGTCCATTCCAGAGGAACCTCTTTTCCCTTCACCGCCTCGTCTTTCACGCCAAGGATCGTCTCACAACAAGGTGGCACGTGGCACAGCCCTGTGGGAAAGCCTCGTGGGAAAGCCTGGAGGGAAAGCCTCGAGGGAAAGCCACAGATCCCTTGATCCACGTGATGGGAAGCTTGACACTACTGCTGCAGCTCGCGAGGAAAGTGCACCTGCATGCCCCCACTCGAGACGAGGCCTGACTCCCCTAGGGAGACTCAGAAGCACCCCAAGATCCATGGCAACACTGGAGAGGAATCCTCAGGTTCCGGCCCCGACTCCACACAAGGTCTTAGGCTCTGGCATGGACGGGAGAGGAATCCCGAGAGGGCCCCTAGCAAGTCGCATGGGGATTGGCCTTTCCTGAGGCCCCCAGAGCGGGTCCCTGAGGTCCCCGTCGTAACTCGAGGAGACCTGCCGCAACTCGAGAAAATCCAGGAGGTTCTCCCCTCCAGGCGAGGTGAGGCCCATTTCCGCTGAGGCGTCTCGAAGCTGATCACACCTCACCTCTGGAACTTCGAAAGGGTCCTTCACACCCTTGGTGCAAATCAAGAAGTTCCCCGACATACCCGTCTCCACTCGAGAGGAAACACGAGGGTGCCGCCCACATCCAGAGGAGCCCAGTTTCCGCCTCATACCTGGAGATGAGGGATCCTTTCCCTGCTTCGTCGGGAAAAAGTTCCCGGCGTTCCCGTCGCAACTCAAGAGGAGGCCCTCTCAACAGGAACGGCGAGAGGAACTCCAGGGTCGTGCCACCATTCCAAGAGTCCCCCAGATGTCTCAGTTCATTCCAGGGGAACCTCTTTTCCCTTCTCCGGCTCGTCTTTCACGCCGAGAATCGACTCACACCACGGTGGCACGTGGCTTAGCCCTGTGGGAAAGCCTCGGGTGAAAGCCTCGAGGGACAGCCTCGAGGGAAAACCACAGATCCCTTGATCCAAGTGACAGGAAGCATGACACTACTGCTGCAGCTCAGGAGAAAAGCGCACGTGCATGCCCCCACTCGAGACGAGGCCTGACTCCCCTGGGGAGACTCAGAAGCACCCCACGATCCATAGCAACACTGGAGAGGAATCCTCAGGTTCCGGCCCCGAATCCACACAAGGTCTTTGGCCCCGGCATCGACGGGAGAGGAATCCCGAGATGGCCCCTAGCAGCTCGCATGGGGACTGGCCTTTCCTGAGGCCACCAGAGCGGGTCCCTGAGGTCCCCGTCGCAACTCGAGAAGACCTGCCGCAACTCGAGATAATCCAGGAGGTTCTCCCCTCCAGGCTAGATGAGGCCCATTTCCGCTGAGGCGTCTCGAGGCTGATCACACCTCACCTCTGGAACTTCGATAGGGTCCTTCACACCCTTGGTGCAAATGAAGAAGTTCCCCGACATACCCGTCTCCACTCGAGAGGAAACACGAGGGTGCCGCCCATTTCCACAGAAGCCCTGTTTCCGCCTCGTAGCTCGAGATGAGGGATCCTTTCCCTGCTTCATCGAGAAAGTGTTCCCAGCCTTCCCGTCGCATCTCAAGTGGAGGCCCTCTCAACAGGAACGGCGAGAGGAACTCCCGGGTCGTGCCACCATTCCAAGAGTCCCCCAGATGTCTCAGTCCATTCCAGAGGAACCTCTTTTCACTTCACCGGCTCGTCTTTCACGCCGAGGATCCACTCACTCCAAGGTGGCACGTGGCACAGCCCTGAGTGAAAGTCTCGTGGGAAAGCTTCGAGGGCAAGCCACAGATCCCTTGATCCACGTAACAAGAATCGTGACACTACTGCTACAGCACGGGAGGAAAGCGCACGTGCATGCCCCCACTCGAGACGAGGCCTGACTCCACTGGGGAGACTCAGAAGCACCCCAAGATGCATGGAAACACTGGAGAGGAATCCTCAGGTTCCGGCCCCGACTCCACACAAGGTGTTAGGCCCCGGCATGGACGTGAGAGGAATCCCGAGATGGCCCCTAGCAACTCGCATGGGGACTGGCCTTTCCTGAGGCCACTAGAGCGGGTCCCTGAGGTCCCCGACGTAACTCGAGAAGACCTGCCAAATGGAGAAAATCCAGGAGGTTCTCCCCTCCAGGCGAGATGAAGCCAATTTCCGCTGAGGCGTCTCGAGCCTGATCACACCTCACCTCTGGAAGTATGAAAGGGTCCTTCACACCCGTGGTGCAAATCAAGAAGTTCCCCGACAAACCCGTTTCCACTCGAGAGGAAACACGAGGGTCCCGCCTTCATCCAGAGGAGCCCCGTTTCCTCCTCGTAGCTCGAGATGAGGACCCTTTCCCTGCTTCGTCGGGAAAGAGTTCCCGGCCTTCCCGTCGCAACTCAAGAGGAGGCCCTCTCAACAGGAACGGCGAGAGGAACTCCAGGGTCGTGTCACCATTCCAAGAGTCCCCCAGATGTCTCAGTTCATTACCTCTTTTCCCTTCACCGGCTCGTCTTTCACGCCGAGGATCGACTCACACCACGGTGGCACGTGGCTTAGCCCTGTGGGAAAGCCTCGGGTGAAAGCCTCGAGGGACAGCCTCGAGGGAAAGCCACAGATCCCTTGATCCAAGTGACAGGAAGCATGACACTACTGCTGCAGCTCAGGAGAAGAGCGCACGTGCATGCCCCCACTCGAGACGAGGCCTGACTCCCCTGGGGAGACTCAGAAGCACCCCACGATCCATAGCAACACTGGAGAGGAATCCTCAGGTTCCGGCCCCGAATCCACACGAGGTCTTTGGCCCCGGCATCGACGGGAGAGGAATCCCGAGATGGCCCCTACCAGCTCGCATGGGGACTGGCCTTTCCTGAGGCCACCAGAGCGGGTCCCTGAGGTCCCCGTCGTAACTCGAGAAGACCTGCTGCAACTCGAGATAATCCAGGAGATTCTCCCCTCCAGGCGAGATGAGGCCCATTTCCGATGAGGCGTCTAGAAGCTGATCACACCTCACCTCTGGAACTTCGAAAGGGTCCTTCACACCTTTGGTGCAAATCAAGAAGTTCCCCGACATACCCGTCTCCACTCGAGAGGAAACACGAGGGTCCCGCCCACATCCAGAGGAGCCCCGTTTCCGCCTCGTAGCTCGAGATGAGGGATCCTTTCCCTGCTTCATCGGGATAGAATTCCGGTATTCCCGTCGCATCTCAAGAGAAGGCCCTCTCAACAGGAACGGCGAGAGGAACTCCAGGGTCGTGCCACCATTCCAAGAGTCCCCCAGATGTCTCAGTCCATTCCAGAGGAACCTCTTTTCCCTTCACCGGCTCGTCTTTCACGCCGAGGATCGACTCACACCAAGGTGGCACGTGGCACAACCTTGTGGGAAAGCCTCGTGGGAAAGCCTCGAGGGACAGTCTCGAGGGAAAGCCACAGATCCCTTGATCCACGTGCCCGGAAGCGTGACACTACTCCTGCAGCTCGGGAGGAAAGCGCACGTGCATGCCCCCACTCGAGGCGAGGCCTGACTCCCCTGGGGAGACTAAGAAGCACCCTAAGATCCATGGCAACACTGGAGAGGAAACCTCAGGTTCCGGCCACGACACCACACAACGTCTTAGTCCCCGTCATTGACGGGAGAGGGATCCCGAGATGGCCCTTAGCAACTCGCATGGGGACTGGCGTTTCGTGAGGCCACCAGATCGGGTCCCCGAGGTCCCCGTCGTAACTCGAGAAGACCTGCCGCAACTCGAGAAAATCCAGGAGGTTCTTCCCTCCAGGCGAGATGAGGCCCATTTCCGCTGAGGCGTCTCGAGGCTGATCACACCTATCCTCTGGAAGTTCGAAAGGGTCCTTCACACCCTTGGTGCAAATCAAGAAGTTCCCCGACATACCCGCCTCCACTCGAGAGGAAACACGAGGGTCCCGCCCACATCCAGAGGAGCCCCGTTTCCACCTCGTAGCTCGAGATGAGGGATCCTTTCCCTGCTTCGTCGGGAAAGAGTTCCCGGCGTTCCCCTCGAATCTCAAGAGGAGGCCCTCTCAACAGGAAAGGCGAGAGGAACTCCAGGGTCGTGGCACCATTCCAAGAGTCCCCCAGATATCTCAGTCGATTCCAGAGGAACCTCTTTTCCCTTCACCGGCTCGCCTTTCCCGCCGAGGATCGACTCACACCAAGGTGGCACGTGGCACAGCCCTGTGGGAAAGCCTCGTGGGAAAGCCTCGAGAAAAGCCACAGATCCCTTGATCCACGTGATAGGAAGCGTGACACTACTGCTGCAGCTCGGGAGGAAAACGCACGTGCATGCCCCCACTCGAGAGGAGGCCTGACTCCCCTGGGGAGACTCAGAGGCACCCCAAGATACATGGCAACACTGGAGAGGAATCCTCAGGTTCCGGCCCCGACTCCACACAAGGTCTTAGGCCCCGGCATGGACGGGAGAGGAATCCCGAGATGGAACCTAGCAACTTGCATGGGGACTGGCCTTTCCTGAGGCCAACAGAGCGGGTCCCTGAGGTCCCCGTCGTAACTCAAGAAGACCTGCCGCAACTCGACAAAATCCAGGAGGTTCTCCCCTCCAGGCGAGATGAGGCCCATTTCCGCTGAGACGTCCCGAGGCTCATTACACCTCACCTCTGGAACTTCGAAAGAGTCTTTCACACCCTTGGTGCAAATCAAGAAGTTCCCCGACATACCCGTCTCCACTGGAGAGGAAACACGAGGGTCCCGCCCACATCCAGAGGAGACCGGTTTCCGCCTCGTACCTCGAGATGAGGGATCCTTTCCCTGCATCTTCGGGAGAGAATTCCCGGCGTTCCCGTCGCATCTCAAGAGGAGGCCCTCTCAACAGGAACGGCGAGAGGAACTCCAGGGTCTTGCCACCAATCCAAGAGTCCCCCAGATGTCTCAGTCCATTCCAGAGGAACCTCTTTTCCCTTCACCGGCTCGTGTTTCACTCCGAGCTTTGACTCACACCAAGGTGACACGTGGCACAGCCCTGTGGGAAAGCTTCGTGGGAAAGCCACAGATCCCTTCATCCACGTGACAGGAAGCGTGACACTACAGCTGCAGCTCGGGCGAAAGGCCCACGTGCATTCCCCCACTCGAGACGAGGCCTGACTCCCCTGGGCAGACTCAAAGGCACTCCAATATCCATGGCAACACTGGAGAGGAATCCTCAGGTTCCGGCCCCGACTCCACACAAGGTCTTAGGCCCCGGCATGGACAAAAGTGGAAAGCCGAGATGGCCCCTAGCAACTCGCATGGTGACTGGCCTTTCCTGAGGCCACCAGAGTGGGTCCCTGAGGTCCCCGTTGTAAGTCGAGAAGACCTGCCGCAACTCGAGAAAATCCAGGAGGTTCTCCCCTCCAGGCGAGATGAGGCCCATTTCCGCTGAGGCGTCTTGAGGCTGATCACACCTCACCTCTGGAACTTCGAAAGGGTCCTTCACACCCTTGGTGCAAATCAAGAAGTTCCCCGACATTTCCGTCTCCACTCGAGAGGAAACACGAGGGTCCCGCCCACATCCAGAGGCGCCCCGTTTCTGCCTCGTAGCTCGAGATGAGGGATCCTATCCCTGCTTCGTCGGGAAAGAGTTCCCAGCCTTCCCGTTGCATCTCAAGAGGAGGCCCTCTCAACAGGAACGGCGAGAGGAACTCCAGGGTCGTGTCACCATTCCAAGAGTCCCCCAGATGTCTCAGCCCATTCCAGAGGAACCTCTTTTCCCTTCACCGGCTCGTCTTTCACCCCGAGGATCGACTCACACCAAGGTGGCACGTGGCACAGCCCTGTGGGAAAGCCTCGATGGACAGCCTCGAGGGAAAGTCACAGATCCCTTGATCCAAGTGACAGGAAGCGTGACACTACTGCTGCAATTCGGGAGGAAACCGCACGTGCATGCCCCCACTCGAGACAAGGCATGACTCCCCTGGGGAGACTCAGAAGCACCCCAAGATCCATGGCAACACTGCAGAGGAAACCTCAGGTTCCGGCCCCGACTCCACACAAGGTCTTAGGCCCCGGCATGGACGGGAGAGGAATCCCGAGATGGCCCCTAACAACTCTCATGGGGACTGGCCTTTCCTGAGGCCAACAGAGCGGGTCCCTGAGGTCCCCGTCGTAACTCGTGAAGACCTGCCGCAACTCGAGAAAATCCAGGAGGTTCTCCCCTCCAGGCGAGATGAGGCCCATTTCCTCTGAGCGTCTCGAGGCTGATCACACCACACCTCTGGAACTTCGAAAGTGTCCTTCTCCCCATTGGTGCAAATCAAGAAGTTCCCATACATACCCGTCTCCACTCGAGAGGAAACACGAGAGTGCCGCCCTCATCCAGAGGAGCCCCGTTTCCGCCTCGTACCTCGAGATGAGGAATCCTTTCCCTGCTTCGTCGGGAATGACTTCCCGGCGTTCCCGTCTCATCTTAAGAGGAGGCCTTCTCAACAGGAACGGCGAGAGGAACTCCAGGGTCGTGCCACCATTCCAAGAGTCCCCAAGATGTCTCAGTCCATTCCAGGGGAACCTTTTTTCCCTTCACCGGCTCGTCTTTTACGCCGAGGATCGACTCACACCAAGGTGGAACGTGGCACAGCAATGTGAAAAAGCCTCGTGGGAAAGCCTCGAGGGAAAGCCTCGAGGGAGAGTCGCAGATCCCTTGATCCACGTCACAGGAAGAATGATGCTACAGCTGCAGTCGGGAGGAAAGCGCACGTGCATGCCCCCACTCGAGACGAGACCTGAGTCCCCTGGGGAGACTCAGAAGTACCCCAAGATCCATGTCAACACTGGAGAGGAATCCTCAGATTCAGGCCCCGACTCCACACAAGCTCTCAGGCCCCGGCATTGGCGGGAGAGGAATCCCGAGAGGGCCCCTAGCAACTCGCATGGGGATTGGCCTTTCCTGAGGCCCCCAAAGCGGGTCCCTGAGGTCCCCGTCGTAACTCGAGAAGACCTGCCGCAACTCGAGAAAATCCAGGAGGTTCTCCCCTCCAGGCGAGGTGAGGCCCATTTCCGCTGAGGCGTCTCGAGTCTGATCACACCTCACCTCTGGAACTTCGAAAGGGTCCTTCACACCCTTGGTGCAAATCAAGAAGTTCCCCGACATACCCGTCTCCACTCGAGAGGAAACACGAGGGTGCCGCCCACATCCAGAGGAGCCCCATTTCCGCCTCATAGCTGGAGATGAGGGATCCTTTCCCTGCTTCGTCGGGAAAGAGTTCCCGGCGTTCCCCTCGCAACTCAAGAGGAGGCCCTCTCAACAGGAACGGCGAGAGGAACTCCAGGGTCGTGCCACCATTCCAAGAGTCCCCCAGATGTCTCAGTTCATTCCAGGGGAACCTCTTTTCCCTTCACCGGCTCGTCTTTCACGCCGAGGATCGACTCACACCACGGTGGCACGTGGCTTAGCCCTGTGGGAAAGCCTCGGGTGAAAGCCTCGAGGGACAGCCTCGAGGGAAAACCACAGATCCCTTGATCCAAGTGACAGGAAGCATGACACTACTGCTGCAGCTCAGGAGAAAAGCGCACGTGCATGCCCCCACTCGAGACGAGGCCTGACTCCCCTGGGGAGACTCAGAAGCACCCCACGATCCATAGCAACACTGGAGAGGAATCCTCAGGTTCCGGCCCCGAATCCACACAAGGTCTTTGGCCCCGGCATCGACGGGAGAGGTATCCCGAGATGGCCCCTAGCAGCTCGCATGAGGACTGGCCTTTCCTGAGGCCACCAGAGCGGGTCCCTGAGGTCCCCATCGCAACTCGAGAAGACCTGCCGCAACTCGAGATAATCCAGGAGGTTCTCCCCTCCAGGCGAGATGAGGCCCATTTCCGCTGAGGCGTCCCGAGGCTGATCACACCTCACCTCTGGAACTTCGATAGGGTCCTCACACCCTTGGTGCAAATGAAGAAGTTCCCCGACATACCCGTCTCCACTCGAGAGGAAACACGAGGGTGCCGCCCATTTCCACAGAAGCCCTGTTTCCGCCTCGTAGCTCGAGATGAGGGATCCTTTCCCTGCTTCATCGAGAAAGTGTTCCCAGCCTTCCCGTCGCATCTCAAGAGGAGGCCCTCTCAACAGGAACGGCGAGAGGAACTCCCGGGTCGTGCCACCATTCCAAGAGTCCCCCAGATGTCTCAGTCCATTCCAGAGGAACCTCTTTTCACTTCACCGGCTCGTCTTTCACGCCGAGGATCCACTCACTCCAAGGTGGCACGTGGCACAGCCCTGAGTGAAAGTCTCGTGGGAAAGCTTCGAGGGCAAGCCACAGATCCCTTGATCCACGTAACAAGAATCGTGACACTACTGCTACAGCACGGGAGGAAAGCGCACGTGCATGCCCCCACTCGAGACGAGGCCTGACTCCACTGGGGAGACTCAGAAGCACCCCAAGATGCATGGAAACACTGGAGAGGAATCCTCAGGTTCCGGCCCCGAATCCACACAAGGTCTTTGGCCCCGGCATCGACGGGAGAGGAATCCCGAGATGGCCCCTACCAGCTCGCATGGGGACTGGCCTTTCCTGAGGCCACCAGAGCGGGTCCCTGAGGTCCCCGTCGTAACTCGAGAAGACCTGCCGCAACTCGAGATAATCCAGGAGATTCTCCCCTCCAGGCGAGATGAGGCCCATTTCCGATGAGGCGTCTAGAAGCTGATCACACCTCACCTCTGGAACTTCGAAAGGGTCCTTCACACCTTTGGTGCAAATCAAGAAGTTCCCCGACATACCCGTCTCCACTCGAGAGGAAACACGAGGGTCCCGCCCACATCCAGAGGAGCCCCGTTTCCGCCTCGTAGCTCGAGATGAGGGATCCTTTCCCTGCTTCATCGGGATAGAATTCCGGTATTCCCGTCGCATCTCAAGAGAAGGCCCTCTCAACAGGAACGGCGAGAGGAACTCCAGGGTCGTGCCACCATTCCAAGAGTCCCCCAGATGTCTCAGTCCATTCCAGAGGAACCTCTTTTCCCTTCACCGGCTCGTCTTTCACGCCGAGGATCGACTCACACCAAGGTAGCACGTGGCACAACCTTGTGGGAAAGCCTCGTGGGAAAGCCTCGAGGGACAGTCTCGAGGGAAAGCCACAGATCCCTTGATCCACGTGCCCGGAAACGTGACACTACTGCTGCAGCTCGGGAGGAAAGCGCACGTGCATGCCCCCACTCGAGGCGAGGCCTGACTCCCCTGGGGAGACTTAGAAGCACCCTAAGATCCATGGCAACACTGGAGAGGAAACGTCAGGTTCCGGCCCCGACACCACACAAGGTCTTAGTCCCCGTCATTGACGGGAGAGGGATCCCGAGATGGCCCTTAGCAACTCGCATGGGGACTGGCCTTTCCTGAGGCCACCAGAGCGGGTCCCTGATGTCCCCGTCGTAACTCGAGAAGACGTGCCGCAACTCGAGAAAATCAAGGAGGTTCTCCCCTCCAGGCGAGATGAGGCCCATTTCCGCTCAGACGTCACAAGACTTAGCACACCTCACCTCTGCAACTTCGAAAGGGTCCTTCACACCCTTGCTGCAAATCTAGAAGTTCCCCGACCTACCCGTCTCCACTCGAGTGGAAACACGAGGGTCCCGCCCACACCTAGAGGAGCCCCGTTTCCGCCTCGTAGCTCGAGATGAGGGATCCTTTCCCTGCTTCTTCGGGAAAGAATTCCCAGCCTTCCAGTCGCATCTCAAGAGGAGGCCCTCTCAACAGGAACGGCGAGAGGATCTTCAGGGTCATGCCACCATTCGAAGCGTCCCCCAGCTGTCTCAGTCCATTCCAGAGGAACCTCTTTTCCCTTCACCGGCTCGTCTTTCACGCCGAGGATCGACTCACACTACAGTGGCACTTGGCACAGCCCTGTGGGAAAGCCTCGAGGGAAAGCCACAGATCCCTTGATACACGTGCCAGGAATCGTGACACTACTGCTGCAGCTAGGGAGGAAAGCACACGTGCATGCCCCAACTCGAGACGAGGCCTGACTCCCCTGGGGAGACTCAGAGGCACCCCAAGATCCATGTCAACACTGGAGAGGAATCCTCAGGTTCCGGCCCCGATTCCACACAAGGTCTTCGGCCCCGGCATCCACGGGAGAAGAATCCCGAGATGGCCCCTAGCAACTCGCATGGGGACTGGCGTTTCCTGAGGCCACCAGAGCGGGTCCCTGAGGTGCCCGTCGTAACTCGAGAAGACCTGCCCCAAGTTGAGCAAACCCAGTAGGTTCTCCCCTCTAGGCGAGATGAGGCCCATTTCCGCTGAGGCATCTCGAGGCTGATCACACCTCACCTCTGGAACTTCGAAAGGGTCCTTCACACCCTTGGTGCAAATCAAGAAGTTCCCCGACATACCCGTCTCCACAGGAGAGGAAACACGAGGGTGTCGCCCACATCCAGAGAAGCCCCGTTTCCGCCTCGTAGCTCGAGATGAGGGATCCTTTCCCTGTTCGTCGGGAAAGAGTTCCCGGCGTTTCCGTCGCATCTCAAGAGGAGGCCCTCTCAACAGGAAAGGCGAGAGGAACTCCAGGGTAGTGTCACCATTCCAAGAGTCCCCCAGATGTCTCAGTCCAATCCAGAGGAACGTCTTTTCCCTTCACCGGCTCGTCTTTCACGCCAAGGTTCGACTCACACCAAGGTGGCACGTGGCACAGCCCTGTGGGAAAGCCTCGTGGGAAAGCCTCGAGGGAAAGCCACAGATCCATTGATCCACGTGACAGGAAGCGTGACACTACTGCTGCAGCTCGGGAGGAAAGCGCACGTGCATGCCCCCAATCGAGACGAGGCCTGACTCCCCTGGGGAGACTCACAGGCACCCCAAGATCCATGTCAACACTGAAGAGGAATCCTTAGGTTCCGGCCCCGACTCCACTCAAGGTCTGAGGCCCCGGCATCGGCGGGAGAGGAATCCCGAGATGGCCCGTAGCAACTCGCTTGGGGACTGGCCTTTCCTGAGGCCACCAGAGCGGGTCCCTGAGGTCCCCGTCGTAACTCGAGAAGACCTGCCGCAACTCGAGAAAATCCAGGAGCTTCTGCCCTCCAGGCGAAATGAGGCCCATTTCCGCTGCTGCGTCTCGAGGCTAATCACACCTCACCTCTAGCACTTCGAAAGGGTCCTTCACACACTTGGTGCAACTCAAGAAGTTCCCCGACATACCCGTCTCCACTCGAGAGGAAACACAAGGATCCCGCCCACATCCAGAGGAGCCCCGTTTCCGCCTTGTAGTTCGAGATGAGGGATCCTTTCCCTGTTCGTCGGGAGAGAATTCCCGGCGTTCCCGTCGCATCTCAAGAGGAGGCCCTCTCAACAGGAAGGGCGAGAGGAACTCCGGGGTCGTGCCGCCATTCCAAGAGTCCACCAGATTTCTCAGTCCATTCCAGAGGAACCTCTTTTCCCTTCACCGGCTCGTCTTTCACGCCGAGGATCGACTCACACCAAGGTGGCACGTGTCACAGCCCTATGGGAAAGCCTCGTGGGAAAGCCTGGAGGGAAAGCCTCGACGGAAAGCCACAGATCCCTTGATACACGTGCCAGGAATCGTGACACTACTGCTGCAGCTAGGGAGGAAAGCACACGTGCATGCCCCCACTCGAGACGAGGCCTGACTCCCCTGGGGAGACTCAGAAGCACCCCAAGATCCATGTCAACACTGGCGAGGAATCCTCAGGTTCCGGCCCCGATTCCACACAAGGTCTTCGGCCCCGGCATCCACGGGAGAGGAATCCCGAGATGGCCCCTAGCAACTCGCATGGGGACTGGCGTTTCCTGAGGCCACCAGAGCGGGTCCCTGAGGTGCCCGTCGTAACTCGAGAAGACCTACCGCAACTCGAGCAAACCCAGTAGGTTCTCCCCTCTAGGCGAGATGAGGCCCATTTCCGCTGAGGCGTCTCGAGGCTGATCACACCTCACCTCTGGAACTTCGAAAGGGTCCTTCACACCTTTGGTGCAAATCAAGAAGTTCCCCGACATACCCGTCTCCACAGGAGAGGAAACACGAGGGTGTCGCCCACATCCAGAGCAGCCCCGTTTCCGCCTCGTAGCTCGAGATGAGGGATCCTTTCCCTGTTCGTCGGGAAAGACTTCCCGGCGTTTCTGTCGCATCTCAAGAGGAGGCCCTCTCAACAGGAAAGGCGAGAGGAACTCCAGGGTAGTGTCACCATTCCAAGAGTCCCCCTGATGTCTCAGTCCAATCCAGAGGAATGTCTTTTCCCTTCACCGGCTCGTCTTTCACGCCAAGGTTCGACTCCCACCAAGGTGGCACGTGGCACAGCCCTGTGGGAAAGCCTCGTGGGAAAGCATCGAGGGAAAGCCACAGATCCATTGATCCACGTGACAGGAAGCGTGACACTACTGCTGCAGCTCGGAAGGAAAGCGCACGGGCATGCCCCCAACTCGAGACGAGGCCTGACTCCCCTGGGGAGTCTTAGAAGCACGCCAAAATCCATGGCAACACTGGAGAGGAATCCTCAGGTTCTGGCCCCGACTCCACACAAGGTCTTAGGCCCTGGCATCAATGGGAGAAGAATCCCGAGAGGGCCCCTAGCAACTCACATGGGGACTGGCCTTTCCTGAGGCCACCAGAGCGAGTCCCTGAGGTCTGCGTCGTAACTCGAGAAGACCTTCCTCAACTCGAGAAAATCCAGGAGGTTCTCCCCTCCAGGCGAGATGAGGCCCATTTCCGCTGAGGCGTCTCGAGGCTGATCACACCTCACCTCTGGAACTTCGAAATGGTCCTTCACACCCTTGGTGCAAATCAAGAAGTTCCCCGACATACCCGTTTCCACTCGAGAGGAAACACGAGGGTCCCGCCCTCATCCAGTGTGCCCCGTTTCCGCCTCGTAGCTCGAGATGAGGGATCCTTTCACTGCTTCATCGGGAAAGAGTTCCCGGCGTTCCCGACGCATCTCAAGAGGAGGCCCTCTCAACAGGAACGGAGAGAGGAACACCAGGTTCGTGTCACCATTCCAAGAGTCCCTCAGATGTCTCAGTCCAATCCAGAGGAACGTCTCTTCCCTTCACCGGCTCATCTTTCACGCCGAGGATCGACTCACATCAAGGTGGCACGTGGCACAGCCCTGTGGGAAATCCTCGTGGGAAAGCCTGGAGGGAAAGCCTCGAAGGAAAGCCACAGATCCCTTGATCCACGTGACAGGAAGGGTGACAGTACTGCTGCAGCTCGGGAGGACATCGCACTTGCATGTCCACACTCGAGACGAGGCCTGAATCCCCTGGGGAGACTAAGAAGCACCCCAAGATCCATGGCAACACTGGAGAGGAATCCTCAGTTTCCGGCCCGGGTCCACACAAGGACTTAGGCCCCGGCATCGACCTGAGAGGAATCCCGAGATGGCACCTAGCAACTCGCATGGGGACTGGCCTTTCCTGACGCCACCAGAGCGGGTCCCTGAGGTACCCGTCGTAACTCGAGAAGACCTCCCGCAACTCGAGAAAATCCAGGAGGTTCTCCCCTCCAGGCGAGATGAGGCCCATTTCCGCTGAGGCGTCTCGAGGCTGATCACACCTCACCTCTGGAACTTCGAAAGGGTCCTTCACACCCTTGGTGCAAATCAAGAAGTTCCCCGACATACCCGTCTCCACTCAGCGGAAACCCGAGGTTCCCGCCCACATCCAGAGGAGCCCCGTTTCCGCCTTGTAGCTCGAGATGAGGGATCCTTTCCCTGCTTCTCGGGAAAGAGTTCCCAGCGTTCCCGTCGCATCTCAAGAGGAGGCCCTCTCAACAGGAACGGCGAGAGGATCTCCAGGGTCGTACCACCATTCCAGGAGTCCCCCAGATGTCTCAGTCCATTCCGGAGAAACCTCTTTTCCCTTCACCGGCTCGTCTTTCACGCCGAGGATCGACTCACACCCAGGTGGCACGTGGCACAGCCCTGTGGGAAAGCCTCGTGGGAAAGCCTCGAGGGAAAGCCACAGATCCCTCCATCCACGTGACAGGAAGCGTGACACTACGGCTGCAGCTCGGGAGGAAAGCGCACGTGCATGCCCCCACTCGAGACGAGGCCTGACTCCCCTGGGGAGACTCAGAAGCACCACAAGATCCATGGCAACACTGGAGAGGAATCCTCAGGTTCCGGCCCCGACTCCACACAAGGTCTTAGGCCCCAGCATGGACGGTAGAGGAATCCCGATAGGGCCCCTAGCAACTCGCATGGGGACTGGCCTTTCCTGAGGCCACCAGAGCGGGTCCCTGAGGTCCCTGTCATAAATCGAGAAGACCTGCCGCAACTCCAGTAAATCCAGGAGGTTCTTCCCTCCAGGAGAGATGAGGCCCATTTCCAGTGAGGCGTCTCGAGGCTGATCACACCTAACCTCTGGAACTTCGAAAGGGTCCTTCACACCCTTGGTGCAAATCAAGAAGTTCCCCGACATACCCGTCTCCACTCGAGAGGAAACACGAGGTTGCCGCCCACATCCACAGGCGCCCTGTTTCCGCCTCGTAGCTCGAGATGAGGTATCCTTTCCGTGCTTCCTCGGGAAAAAGTTCCCGGCCTTCCCGTCGCATCTCAAGAGGAGGCCCTCTCAACAGGAACGGCGAGAGGAACTCCAGGGTCGTGCCACCATTCCAAGAGTCCCCCAGATGTCTCAGTCCATTCCAGAGGAAACTCTTTTCCCTTGCCGGCTCGTCTTTGAAGCCGAGGATCGACTCACACCAAGGTGGGACGAGGTACAGCCCTGTGGGAATGCCTCGAGGGAGAGCCTCGAGGGAAAGCCACAGATCCCTTGATCCACGTGACAGGAAGCGTGACACTACTGCTGCAGCTCGGGAGAAAAGCCCACGTGCATGCCCACACTTGAGACGAGGCCTGACTCCCCTGGGGAGACTCAGAAGCACCCCAAGAACCATGGCAACACTGGAGAGGAAACCTCAGGTTCCGGCCCGGACTCCACACAAGGTCTTAGTCCCCGTCATGGACGGGAGAGGAATCCCGAGATGGCACCTAGCAACTCGCATGTGGACTGGCCTATCCTAAGGCCACAAGAGCGGGTCCCTGAGGTCCCCGTCGTAACTCGAGAACACCTGCCGCAACTCGAGAAAATCCAGGAGGTGCTCCCCTCCAGGCGAGATGAGGCCGATTTCCGTTGAGGCGTCTCGAGGCTGATCACACCTAACCTCTGGAACTTCGAAAGGGTCCTTCACACCCTTGGTGCAAATCAAGAAGTTCCCCGACATACCCGTCTCCACTCGAGAGGAAACACGAGGGTCCCGCCCACATCCAGAGGCGCCCCGTTTCTGCCTCGTAGCTCGAGATGAGGGATCCTTTCCCTGCTTCGTCGGGAAAGAGTTCCCAGCCTTCCCGTTGCATCTCAAGAGGAGGCCCTCTCAACAGGAACGGCGAGAGGAACTCCAGGGTCGTGTCACCATTCCAAGAGTCCCCCAGATGTCTCAGCCCATTCCAGAGGAACCTCTTTTCCCTCCACCGGCTCGTCTTTCACCCCGAGGATCGACTCACACCAAGGTGGCACGTGGCACAGCCCTGTGGGAAAGCCTCGATGGACAGCCTCGAGGGAAAGTCACAGATCCCTTGATCCAAGTGACAGGAAGCGTGACACTACTGCTGCAACTCGGGAGGAAACCGCACGTGCATGCCCCCACTCGAGACAAGGCATGACTCCCCTGGGGAGACTCAGAAGCACCCCAAGATCCATGGCAACACTGCAGAGGAAACCTCAGGTTCCGGCCCCGACTCCACACAAGGTCTTAGGCCCCGGCATGGACGGGAGAGGAATCCCGAGATGGCCCCTAACAACTCTCATGGGGACTGGCCTTTCCTGAGGCCAACAGAGCGGGTCCCTGAGGTCCCCGTCGTAACTCGTGAAGACCTGCCGCAACTCGAGAAAATCCAGGAGGTTCTCCCCTCCAGGCGAGATGAGGCCCATTTCCTCTGAGCGTCTCGAGGCTGATCACACCACACCTCTGGAACTTCGAAAGTGTCCTTCTCCCCATTGGTGCAAATCAAGAAGTTCCCATACATACCCGTCTCCACTCGAGAGGAAACACGAGAGTGCCGCCCTCATCCAGAGGAGCCCCGTTTCCGCCTCGTACCTCGAGATGAGGAATCCTTTCCCTGCTTCGTCGGGAATGACTTCCCGGCGTTCCCGTCTCATCTTAAGAGGAGGCCTTCTCAACAGGAACGGCGAGAGGAACTCCAGGGTCGTGCCACCATTCCAAGAGTCCCCAAGATGTCTCAGTCCATTCCAGGGGAACCTTTTTTCCCTTCACCGGCTCGTCTTTTACGCCGAGGATCGACTCACACCAAGGTGGAACGTGGCACAGCAATGTGAAAAAGCCTCGTGGGAAAGCCTCGAGGGAAAGCCTCGAGGGAGAGTCGCAGATCCCTTGATCCACGTCACAGGAAGAATGATGCTACAGCTGCAGTCGGGAGGAAAGCGCACGTGCATGCCCCCACTCGAGACGAGACCTGAGTCCCCTGGGGAGACTCAGAAGTACCCCAAGATCCATGTCAACACTGGAGAGGAATCCTCAGATTCAGGCCCCGACTCCACACAAGCTCTCAGGCCCCGGCATTGGCGGGAGAGGAATCCCGAGAGGGCCCCTAGCAACTCGCATGGGGATTGGCCTTTCCTGAGGCCCCCAGAGCGGGTCCCTGAGGTCCCCGTCGTAACTCGAGAAGACCTGCCGCAACTCGAGAAAATCCAGGAGGTTCTCCCCTCCAGGCGAGGTGAGGCCCATTTCCGCTGAGGCGTCTCGAGTCTGATCACACCTCACCTCTGGAACTTCGAAAGGGTCCTTCACACCCTTGGTGCAAATCAAGAAGTTCCCCGACATACCCGTCTCCACTCGAGAGGAAACACGAGGGTGCCGCCCACATCCAGAGGAGCCCCATTTCCGCCTCATAGCTGGAGATGAGGGATCCTTTCCCTGCTTCGTCGGGAAAGAGTTCCCGGCGTTCCCGTCGCAACTCAAGAGGAGGCCCTCTCAACAGGAACGGCGAGAGGAACTCCAGGGTCGTGCCACCATTCCAAGAGTCCCCCAGATGTCTCAGTTCATTCCAGGGGAAACTCTTTTCCCTTCACCGGCTCGTCTTTCACGCCGAGGATCGACTCACACCACGGTGGCACGTGGCTTAGCCCTGTGGGAAAGCCTCGGGTGAAAGCCTCGAGGGACAGCCTCGAGGGAAAACCACAGATCCCTTGATCCAAGTGACAGGAAGCATGACACTACTGCTGCAGCTCAGGAGAAAAGCGCACGTGCATGCCCCCACTCGAGACGAGGCCTGACTCCCCTGGGGAGACTCAGAAGCACCCCACGATCCATAGCAACACTGGAGAGGAATCCTCAGGTTCCGGCCCCGAATCCACACAAGGTCTTTGGCCCTGGCATCGACGGGAGAGGTATCCCGAGATGGCCCCTAGCAGCTCGCATGAGGACTGGCCTTTCCTGAGGCCACCAGAGCGGGTCCCTGAGGTCCCCGTCGCAACTCGAGAAGACCTGCCGCAACTCGAGATAATCCAGGAGGTTCTCCCCTCCAGGCGAGATGAGGCCCATTTCCGCTGAGGCGTCCCGAGGCTGATCACACCTCACCTCTGGAACTTCGATAGGGTCCTCACACCCTTGGTGCAAATGAAGAAGTTCCCCGACATACCCGTCTCCACTCGAGAGGAAACACGAGGGTGCCGCCCATTTCCACAGAAGCCCTGTTTCCGCCTCGTAGCTCGAGATGAGGGATCCTTTCCCTGCTTCATCGAGAAAGTGTTCCCAGCCTTCCCGTCGCATCTCAAGAGGAGGCCCTCTCAACAGGAACGGCGAGAGGAACTCCCGGGTCGTGCCACCATTCCAAGAGTCCCCCAGATGTCTCAGTCCATTCCAGAGGAACCTCTTTTCACTTCACCGGCTCGTCTTTCACGCCGAGGATCCACTCACTCCAAGGTGGCACGTGGCACAGCCCTGAGTGAAAGTCTCGTGGGAAAGCTTCGAGGCAAGCCACAGATCCCTTGATCCACGTAACAAGAATCGTGACACTACTGCTACAGCACGGGAGGAAAGCGCACGTGCATGCCCCCACTCGAGACGAGGCCTGACTCCACTGGGGAGACTCAGAAGCACCCCAAGATGCATGGAAACACTGGAGAGGAATCCTCAGGTTCCGGCCCCGAATCCACACAAGGTCTTTGGCCCCGGCATCGACGGGAGAGGAATCCCGAGATGGCCCCTACCAGCTCGCATGGGGACTGGCCTTTCCTGAGGCCACCAGAGCGGGTCCCTGAGGTCCCCGTCGTAACTCGAGAAGACCTGCCGCAACTCGAGATAATCCAGGAGATTCTCCCCTCCAGGCGAGATGAGGCCCATTTCCGATGAGGCGTCTAGAAGCTGATCACACCTCACCTCTGGAACTTCGAAAGGGTCCTTCACACCTTTGGTGCAAATCAAGAAGTTCCCCGACATACCCGTCTCCACTCGAGAGGAAACACGAGGGTCCCGCCCACATCCAGAGGAGCCCCGTTTCCGCCTCGTAGCTCGAGATGAGGGATCCTTTCCCTGCTTCATCGGGATAGAATTCCGGTATTCCCGTCGCATCTCAAGAGAAGGCCCTCTCAACAGGAACGGCGAGAGGAACTCCAGGGTCGTGCCACCATTCCAAGAGTCCCCCAGATGTCTCAGTCCATTCCAGAGGAACCTCTTTTCCCTTCACCGGCTCGTCTTTCACGCCGAGGATCGACTCACACCAAGGTAGCACGTGGCACAACCTTGTGGGAAAGCCTCGTGGGAAAGCCTCGAGGGACAGTCTCGAGGGAAAGCCACAGATCCCTTGATCCACGTGCCCGGAAACGTGACACTACTGCTGCAGCTCGGGAGGAAAGCGCACGTGCATGCCCCCACTCGAGGCGAGGCCTGACTCCCCTGGGGAGACTTAGAAGCACCCTAAGATCCATGGCAACACTGGAGAGGAAACGTCAGGTTCCGGCCCCGACACCACACAAGGTCTTAGTCCCCGTCATTGACGGGAGAGGGATCCCGAGATGGCCCTTAGCAACTCGCATGGGGACTGGCCTTTCCTGAGGCCACCAGAGCGGGTCCCTGATGTCCCCGTCGTAACTCGAGAAGACGTGCCGCAACTCGAGAAAATCAAGGAGGTTCTCCCCTCCAGGCGAGATGAGGCCCATTTCCGCTCAGACGTCACAAGACTTAGCACACCTCACCTCTGCAACTTCGAAAGGGTCCTTCACACCCTTGCTGCAAATCTAGAAGTTCCCCGACCTACCCGTCTCCACTCGAGTGGAAACACGAGGGTCCCGCCCACACCTAGAGGAGCCCCGTTTCCGCCTCGTAGCTCGAGATGAGGGATCCTTTCCCTGCTTCTTCGGGAAAGAATTCCCAGCCTTCCAGTCGCATCTCAAGAGGAGGCCCTCTCAACAGGAACGGCGAGAGGATCTTCAGGGTCATGCCACCATTCGAAGCGTCCCCCAGCTGTCTCAGTCCATTCCAGAGGAACCTCTTTTCCCTTCACCGGCTCGTCTTTCACGCCGAGGATCGACTCACACTACAGTGGCACTTGGCACAGCCCTGTGGGAAAGCCTCGAGGGAAAGCCACAGATCCCTTGATACACGTGCCAGGAATCGTGACACTACTGCTGCAGCTAGGGAGGAAAGCACACGTGCATGCCCCAACTCGAGACGAGGCCTGACTCCCCTGGGGAGACTCAGAGGCACCCCAAGATCCATGTCAACACTGGAGAGGAATCCTCAGGTTCCGGCCCCGATTCCACACAAGGTCTTCGGCCCCGGCATCCACGGGAGAAGAATCCCGAGATGGCCCCTAGCAACTCGCATGGGGACTGGCGTTTCCTGAGGCCACCAGAGCGGGTCCCTGAGGTGCCCGTCGTAACTCGAGAAGACCTGCCCCAAGTTGAGCAAACCCAGTAGGTTCTCCCCTCTAGGCGAGATGAGGCCCATTTCCGCTGAGGCATCTCGAGGCTGATCACACCTCACCTCTGGAACTTCGAAAGGGTCCTTCACACCCTTGGTGCAAATCAAGAAGTTCCCCGACATACCCGTCTCCACAGGAGAGGAAACACGAGGGTGTCGCCCACATCCAGAGAAGCCCCGTTTCCGCCTCGTAGCTCGAGATGAGGGATCCTTTCCCTGTTCGTCGGGAAAGAGTTCCCGGCGTTTCCGTCGCATCTCAAGAGGAGGCCCTCTCAACAGGAAAGGCGAGAGGAACTCCAGGGTAGTGTCACCATTCCAAGAGTCCCCCAGATGTCTCAGTCCAATCCAGAGGAACGTCTTTTCCCTTCACCGGCTCGTCTTTCACGCCAAGGTTCGACTCACACCAAGGTGGCACGTGGCACAGCCCTGTGGGAAAGCCTCGTGGGAAAGCCTCGAGGGAAAGCCACAGATCCATTGATCCACGTGACAGGAAGCGTGACACTACTGCTGCAGCTCGGGAGGAAAGCGCACGTGCATGCCCCCAATCGAGACGAGGCCTGACTCCCCTGGGGAGACTCACAGGCACCCCAAGATCCATGTCAACACTGAAGAGGAATCCTTAGGTTCCGGCCCCGACTCCACTCAAGGTCTGAGGCCCCGGCATCGGCGGGAGAGGAATCCCGAGATGGCCCGTAGCAACTCGCTTGGGGACTGGCCTTTCCTGAGGCCACCAGAGCGGGTCCCTGAGGTCCCCGTCGTAACTCGAGAAGACCTGCCGCAACTCGAGAAAATCCAGGAGCTTCTGCCCTCCAGGCGAAATGAGGCCCATTTCCGCTGCTGCGTCTCGAGGCTAATCACACCTCACCTCTAGCACTTCGAAAGGGTCCTTCACACACTTGGTGCAACTCAAGAATTTCCCCGACATACCCGTCTCCACTCGAGAGGAAACACAAGGATCCCGCCCACATCCAGAGGAGCCCCGTTTCCGCCTTGTAGTTCGAGATGAGGGATCCTTTCCCTGTTCGTCGGGAGAGAATTCCCGGCGTTCCCGTCGCATCTCAAGAGGAGGCCCTCTCAACAGGAAGGGCGAGAGGAACTCCGGGGTCGTGCCGCCATTCCAAGAGTCCACCAGATTTCTCAGTCCATTCCAGAGGAACCTCTTTTCCCTTCACCGGCTCGTCTTTCACGCCGAGGATCGACTCACACCAAGGTGGCACGTGTCACAGCCCTATGGGAAAGCCTCGTGGGAAAGCCTGGAGGGAAAGCCTCGACGGAAAGCCACAGATCCCTTGATACACGTGCCAGGAATCGTGACACTACTGCTGCAGATAGGGAGGAAAGCACACGTGCATGCCCCCACTCGAGACGAGGCCTGACTCCCCTGGGGAGACTCAGAAGCACCCCAAGATCCATGTCAACACTGGCGAGGAATCCTCAGGTTCCGGCCCCGATTCCACACAAGGTCTTCGGCCCCGGCATCCACGGGAGAGGAATCCCGAGATGGCCCCTAGCAACTCGCATGGGGACTGGCGTTTCCTGAGGCCACCAGAGCGGGTCCCTGAGGTGCCCGTCGTAACTCGAGAAGACCTACCGCAACTCGAGCAAACCCAGTAGGTTCTCCCCTCTAGGCGAGATGAGGCCCATTTCCGCTGAGGCGTCTCGAGGCTGATCACACCTCACCTCTGGAACTTCGAAAGGGTCCTTCACACCTTTGGTGCAAATCAAGAAGTTCCCCGACATACCCGTCTCCACAGGAGAGGAAACACGAGGGTGTCGCCCACATCCAGAGCAGCCCCGTTTCCGCCTCGTAGCTCGAGATGAGGGATCCTTTCCCTGTTCGTCGGGAAAGACTTCCCGGCGTTTCCGTCGCATCTCAAGAGGAGGCCCTCTCAACAGGAAAGGCGAGAGGAACTCCAGGGTAGTGTCACCATTCCAAGAGTCCCCCTGATGTCTCAGTCCAATCCAGAGGAACGTCTTTTCCCTTCACCGGCTCGTCTTTCACGCCAAGGTTCGACTCCCACCAAGGTGGCACGTGGCACAGCCCTGTGGGAAAGCCTCGTGGGAAAGCATCGAGGGAAAGCCACAGATCCATTGATCCACGTGACAGGAAGCGTGACACTACTGCTGCAGCTCGGAAGGAAAGCGCACGGGCATGCCCCCAACTCGAGACGAGGCCTGACTCCCCTGGGGAGTCTTAGAAGCACGCCAAAATCCATGGCAACACTGGAGAGGAATCCTCAGGTTCTGGCCCCGACTCCACACAAGGTCTTAGGCCCTGGCATCAATGGGAGAAGAATCCCGAGAGGGCCCCTAGCAACTCACATGGGGACTGGCCTTTCCTGAGGCCACCAGAGCGAGTCCCTGAGGTCTGCGTCGTAACTCGAGAAGACCTTCCTCAACTCGAGAAAATCCAGGAGGTTCTCCCCTCCAGGCGAGATGAGGCCCATTTCCGCTGAGGCGTCTCGAGGCTGATCACACCTCACCTCTGGAACTTCGAAATGGTCCTTCACACCCTTGGTGCAAATCAAGAAGTTCCCCGACATACCCGTTTCCACTCGAGAGGAAACACGAGGGTCCCGCCCTCATCCAGTGTGCCCCGTTTCCGCCTCGTAGCTCGAGATGAGGGATCCTTTCACTGCTTCATCGGGAAAGAGTTCCCGGCGTTCCCGACGCATCTCAAGAGGAGGCCCTCTCAACAGGAACGGAGAGAGGAACACCAGGTTCGTGTCACCATTCCAAGAGTCCCTCAGATGTCTCAGTCCAATCCAGAGGAACGTCTCTTCCCTTCACCGGCTCGTCTTTCACGCCGAGGATCGACTCACATCAAGGTGGCACGTGGCACAGCCCTGTGGGAAATCCTCGTGGGAAAGCCTGGAGGGAAAGCCTCGAAGGAAAGCCACAGATCCCTTGATCCACGTGACAGGAAGGGTGACAGTACTGCTGCAGCTCGGGAGGACATCGCACTTGCATGTCCACACTCGAGACGAGGCCTGAATCCCCTGGGGAGACTAAGAAGCACCCCAAGATCCATGGCAACACTGGAGAGGAATCCTCAGTTTCCGGCCCGGGTCCACACAAGGACTTAGGCCCCGGCATCGACCTGAGAGGAATCCCGAGATGGCACCTAGCAACTCGCATGGGGACTGGCCTTTCCTGACGCCACCAGAGCGGGTCCCTGAGGTACCCGTCGTAACTCGAGAACACCTGCCGCAACTCGAGAAAATCCAGGAGGTGCTCCCCTCCAGGCGAGATGAGGCCGATTTCCAGTGAGGCGTCTCGAGGCTGATCACACCTAACCTCTGGAACTTCGAAAGGGTCCTTCACACCCTTGGTGCAAATCAAGAAGTTCCCCGACATACCCGTCTCCACTCGAGAGGAAACACGAGGTTGCCGCCCACATCCACAGGCGCCCTGTTTCCGCCTCGTAGCTCGAGATGAGGTATCCTTTCCGTGCTTCCTCGGGAAAAAGTTCCCGGCCTTCCCGTCGCATCTCAAGAGGAGGCCCTCTCAACAGGAACGGCGAGAGGAACTCCAGGGTCGTGCCACCATTCCAAGAGTCCCCCAGATGTCTCAGTCCATTCCAGAGGAAACTCTTTTCCCTTGCCGGCTCGTCTTTGAAGCCGAGGATCGACTCACACCAAGGTGGGACGAGGTACAGCCCTGTGGGAATGCCTCGAGGGAGAGCCTCGAGGGAAAGCCACAGATCCCTTGATCCACGTGACAGGAAGCGTGACACTACTGCTGCAGCTCGGGAGAAAAGCCCACGTGCATGCCCACACTTGAGACGAGGCCTGACTCCCCTGGGGAGACTCAGAAGCACCCCAAGAACCATGGCAACACTGGAGAGGAAACCTCAGGTTCCGGCCCGGACTCCACACAAGGTCTTAGTCCCCGTCATGGACGGGAGAGGAATCCCGAGATGGCACCTAGCAACTCGCATGTGGACTGGCCTATCCTAAGGCCACAAGAGCGGGTCCCTGAGGTCCCCGTCGTAACTCGAGAACACCTGCCGCAACTCGAGAAAATCCAGGAGGTGCTCCCCTCCAGGCGAGATGAGGCCGATTTCCGTTGAGGCGTCTCGAGGCTGATCACACCTAACCTCTGGAACTTCGAAAGGGTCCTTCACACCCTTGGTGCAAATCAAGAAGTTCCCCGACATACCCGTCTCCACTCGAGAGGAAACACGAGGGTCCAGCCCACATCCAGAGGAGCCCCGTTTCCGCCTCGTAGCTCCAGATGAGGGATCCTTTCCCTGCTTCATCGGGAAAGAGTCCCCGGCGTTCCCGTCGCATCTCAAGAGTAGGCCCTCCCAACAGGAACGGCGAGAGGAACTCCAGGGTCGTGCCACCATTCCAAGAGTCCCCCAGATGTCTCAGTCCATTCCAGAGGAATCTCTTTTCCCTTCACCGGCTTGTCTTTCACGCCGAGGATCGACTCACACCAAGGTGGCACGTGGCACAGCCCTGGGGGAAAGCCTCGTGGGAAATCCTCGAGGGAAAGCCTCGAGGGAAAGCCACATATCCCTTCATCCACGTGACAGGAAGAGTGACACTACTGCTGCAGCTCGGGAGGAAAGCGAACGTGCCTGCCCCCACTCGAGACGAGGCCTGACTCCCCTGGGGAGACTCAGAAGCACCCCAAGATCCATGGCAACACTGGAGAGGAATCCTCAGGTTTCGGCCCCGATTCCACTCAAGGTCTTAGGCCCCGGCATGGACGGGAGAGGAATCCCGAGATGGCCCCTAGCAACTCGCATGGGGACTGGCCTTTCCTGAGGCCACCAGAGCGGGTCCCTGAGGTCCACGTCGTAACTCGAGAAGACCTGCCGCAACTCGAGAAAATCCAGGAGGTTCTCCCCTTCACGCGAGATGCTGCCCATTTCCGCTGAAGCGTCTCAAGGCTGACCACACCTCACATCTGGAACTTCGAAAGGGTCCTTCACACCCTTGGTGCAAATCAAGAAGTTCCCAGACATACCCGTCTCCACTCGAGAGGAAACACGAGGGTCCCGCCACATCAAGAGGAGCCCCGTTTCCGCCTCGTACCTCGAGATGAGGGATCCTTTCCCTGCTTCGTCAGGAAACAGTTCCCGGCCTTCCCGTCGCATCTCAAGAGGAGGCCCTCTCAACAGGAACGGCGAGAGAAACTCCAGGGTCGAGACACCATTCCAAGAGTCCCCCAGATGTCTCAGTCCATTCCAGAGGAACCTCGTTTCCCTTCACCGGATCGTCTTTCACGCCGAGGATCTACACACACCAAGGTGGCACGTGGCACAGCCCTGTGGGAAAGCCTCGTGGGAAAGCCTACAGGGAAAGCCACAGATCTCTTGATCCACGTGACAGGAAGCGTGACACTACTGCTGCAGCTCGGGAGGAAATCGCACGTGCATGCCCCCACTCGAGACGAGGCTTGGCTTCCCTGGGGAGACTCAGAAGCACCCCATGATCCATGGCAATACTGCAGAGGAATCCTCAGGTTCTGGCCCCGACTCCACAGAATGTCTTAGGCCCCGGCATGGACGGGAGAGGAATCCCGAGATGGCCCCTAGCAACTCGCCTGGGGACTGGCCTTTCCTGAGGCCACCAGAGCGGGTCCCTGAGGTCCCCGTCGTAACTCGAGAAGACCTGCCGCAACTCGAGAAAATCCAGGAGGTTCTCCCCTGCTCGCGAGATGCCGCCCATTTATGCTGAGGCGTCTCAAGGCTGATCACACCTCACCTCTGGAACTTCGAAAGTGTCCATCCCACCCTTGGTGCAAATCAAGAAGTTCCCCGACATACCCGTCTCCACTTGAGAGGAATCACTAGGGTCCCCCCCGCATCCAGAGGAGCCACGTTTCCGCCTCGTAGCTCGAGTTGAGGGTTCCTTTCCCTGCTTCGTCGGGAAAGAGTTCCCGGCCTTCCCGTCGCATCTCAAGAATTGGCCCTCTCAACAGGAACGGCAAGAGGAACTCCAGGGTGGTGCCACCATTCCAAGAGTCCCCCAGATGTCTCAGTCCATTCCAGAGGAACCTCTTTTCCATTCACCGGCTCGTCTTTCACGCCGAGGATTGACTCACACCAAGGTGGCACGTGGCACAGCCCTGTGGGAAAGCCTCGAGGGAAAGCCCCAGATCCCTTGATCGACGTGCCAGGAAGCGTGACACTACTGCTGCAGCTCGGGAGGAAAGCGCACGGACATGCCCCAAATCAAGACGAGGCCTAACTCCCGTGGGGAGACTCAGAGGCACCCCAAAATCCATGACTACACTGGAGAGGAATCCTCAGGTTCTGGCCCCGACTCCACACAAGGTCTTAGGCAACGGCATGGACGGGAGAGGAATCCCGAGATGGCCACTAGCAACTCGAATGGGGAGTGGCCTTTCCTGAGGCCACCAGAGCGGGTCCCTGAGGTCCCCGTCGTAACTCGAGAAGACCTGCTGCAACTCGACAAAATCCAGGAGGTTCTCCCCTCCAGGCGAGATGAGGCCCATTTCTGCTGAGACGTCACGAGGCTCATCACACCTCACCTCTGGAACGTCGAAAGGGTCCTTCACACCCTTGGTGCAAATCAAGAAGTTCCTCGACCTACCCGTCTCCACTCGAGAGGAAACACGAGGTTCCCGCCCACATCCAGAGGAGCCCCGTTTCCGCCTCGTAGCTTGAGATGAGGGATCCTTTCCCTGCTTCCTCGGGAAAGAGTTCCCGGCGTTCCCGTCGCATCTCAAGAGGAGGCCCTCTCAATAGGAACGGCGAGAGGAACTCCAGGGTCGTGCCACCATTCCAAGAGTCATCCAGATGTCTCAGTCCATTCCAGAGGAAACTCTTTTCCCTTCACCGGCTTGTCTTTCACGCCGATGATCGACTCACACCAAGGTGGCACGTGGCACAGCCCTGTGGGAAAGCCTCTTGGAAAAGCCTCGAGGGAAAGCCTAGAGGGAAAGACACAGATCCCCTGATCCACGTGACAGGAAGCGTGACACTAGTGCTGCAGCTCGGGAGGAAAGCGCACGTGCAGGCTCCCACTCGAGACGAGGCCTGACTCCTCTGGGGAGACTCAGAAGGACCCAAAGATCCAAGGCAACACTGGAGAGGAATCTTCTGGTTCTGGCCCTGACTCCAAACAAGGTCTTAGGCCCCGGCATGGACGGGAGCAGTATCTCGAGATGGCCCCTAGCAAGTCGCATGGGGACTGGCCTTTCCTGAGGCCACCAGAGCGGGTCCCTGAGGTCCCCGTCGTAACTCGAGAAGACCTGCCGCAACTCGACAAAATCCAGGAGGTTCTCCCCTCCAGGCGAGATGAGGCCCATTTCCGCTGAGGCGTCTCGAGGCTGATCACACCTCGCCTCTGGAACTTCGAAAGGGTCCTTCACACCCTTGGTGCAAATCAAGAAGTTCCCCGACATACCCGTCTCCACTCGAGAGGAAACACGAGGTTCCCGCCCACATCCAGAGGAGCCCCGTTTCTGCCTCGTAGCTCGAGATGAGGGATCCTTTCCCTGCTTCGTCGGGAAAGAGTTCCCGGCGAACCCGTCGCATCTCAAGAGGAGGCCCTCTCAATAGGAACGGCGAGAGGAACTCCAGGGTCGTGCCACCATTCCAAGAGTCCCCCAGATGTCTCAGTCCATTCCAGAGGAAACTCTTTTCCCTTCACCGGCTCGTCTTTCACGCCGATGATCGACTCACACCAAGGTGGCACGTGGCACAGCCCTGTGGGAAAGCCTCGTGGGAAAGCCTGAGGGAAAGCCTCGAAGGAAAGCCACAGATCCCTTGATCCACGTGACAGAAAGCGTGACACTACTGCTGCAGCTCGGGAGGAAAGCGCACGTGCATGCCCCCACTCGAGACGAGGCCTGACTCCCCTGGGGAGACTCAGAAGCACCCCAAGATCCATCGCAACACTGGAGAGGAATCCTCAGGTTCCAGTCCCGACTCCACACAAGGTCTTAGGCCCCGGCATGGACGGGAGAGGAATCCCGAGATGGCCCCTAGCAATTCACATCGGGACTGGATTTTCCTGAGGCCACCAGTGTTGGTCCCTGTTGTCCCCGTCGTAACTCGAGACGACCTGGCGCAACTCGAGAAAATCCAGGAGGTTCTCCCCTCCAGGCGAGATGAGGCCCATTTCCGCTGAGGCGTCTCGAGGCTGATCACACCTTACCTCTGGAACTTCGATAGGGTCCTTCTCACCCTTGGTGCAAATCAAGAAGTTCCCCGACATACCCGTCTCCAATCGAGAGGAAACACGAGGGTCCCGCCCACATCCAGAGGTGCCCCGTTTCCGCCTCGTCGCTCCAGATGATGGATCCTTTCCCTGGTTCGTCGGGAAAGAGTTCCCGGCGTTCCCGTCGCATCTCAAGAGGAGGCCCTCTCAACAGGAACGGCGAGAGGAACTCCAGGTTCGTGCCACCATTCCAAGAGTCCCCCAGATGTCTCAGTCCATTCCACAGGAACCTCTTTTTCCTTCACCGGCTCGCCTTTCACGCCGAGGATCGACTCACACCAAGGTGGCACGTGGCACAGCACTGTTGGAAAGCCTCTTGGAAAAGCCTCGAGGGAAAGCCTAGAGGGAAAGACACAGATCCCCTGATCCACGTGACAGGAAGCGTGACACTAGTGCTGCAGCTCGGGAGGAAAGCGCACGTGCAGGCTCCCACTCGAGACGAGGCCTGACTCCTCTGGGGAGACTCAGAAGGACCCAAAGATCCAAGGCAACACTGGAGAGGAATCTTCTGGTTCTGGCCCTGACTCCAAACAAGGTCTTAGGCCCCGGCATGGACGGGAGAAGAATCTCGAGATGGCCCCTAGCAAGTCGCATGGGGACTGGCCTTTCCTGAGGCCACCAGAGCGGGTCCCTGAGGTCCCCGTCGTAACTCGAGAAGACCTGCCGCAACTCGACAAAATCCAGGAGGTTCTCCCCTCCAGGCGAGATGAGGCCCATTTCCGCTGAGGCGTCTCGAGGCTGATCACACCTCGCCTCTGGAACTTCGAAAGGGTCCTTCACACCCTTGGTGCAAATCAAGAAGTTCCCCGACATACCCGTCTCCACTCGAGAGGAAACACGAGGTTCCCGCCCACATCCAGAGGAGCCCCGTTTCTGCCTCGTAGCTCGAGATGAGGGATCCTTTCCCTGCTTCGTCGGGAAAGAGTTCCCGGCGAACCCGTCGCATCTCAAGAGGAGGCCCTCTCAATAGGAACGGCGAGAGGAACTCCAGGGTCGTGCCACCATTCCAAGAGTCCCCCAGATGTCTCAGTCCATTCCAGAGGAAACTCTTTTCCCTTCACCGGCTCGTCTTTCACGCCGATGATCGACTCACACCAAGGTGGCACGTGGCACAGCCCTGTGGGAAAGCCTCGTGGGAAAGCCTGAGGGAAAGCCTCGAAGGAAAGCCACAGATCCCTTGATCCACGTGACAGAAAGCGTGACACTACTGCTGCAGCTCGGGAGGAAAGCGCACGTGCATGCCCCCACTCGAGACGAGGCCTGACTCCCCTGGGGAGACTCAGAAGCACCCCAAGATCCATCGCAACACTGGAGAGGAATCCTCAGGTTCCAGTCCCGACTCCACACAAGGTCTTAGGCCCCGGCATGGACGGGAGAGGAATCCCGAGATGGCCCCTAGCAATTCACATCGGGACTGGATTTTCCTGAGGCCACCAGTGTTGGTCCCTGTTGTCCCCGTCGTAACTCGAGACGACCTGGCGCAACTCGAGAAAATCCAGGAGGTTCTCCCCTCCAGGCGAGATGAGGCCCATTTCCGCTGAGGCGTCTCGAGGCTGATCACACCTTACCTCTGGAACTTCGATAGGGTCCTTCTCACCCTTGGTGCAAATCAAGAAGTTCCCCGACATACCCGTCTCCAATCGAGAGGAAACACGAGGGTCCCGCCCACATCCAGAGGTGCCCCGTTTCCGCCTCGTCGCTCCAGATGATGGATCCTTTCCCTGGTTCGTCGGGAAAGAGTTCCCGGCGTTCCCGTCGCATCTCAAGAGGAGGCCCTCTCAACAGGAACGGCGAGAGGAACTCCAGGTTCGTGCCACCATTCCAAGAGTCCCCCAGATGTCTCAGTCCATTCCACAGGAACCTCTTTTTCCTTCACCGGCTCGCCTTTCACGCCGAGGATCGACTCACACCAAGGTGGCACGTGGCACAGCACTGTTGGAAAGCCTCTTGGAAAAGCCTCGAGGGAAAGCCTAGAGGGAAAGACACAGATCCCCTGATCCACGTGACAGGAAGCGTGACACTAGTGCTGCAGCTCGGGAGGAAAGCGCACGTGCAGGCTCCCACTCGAGACGAGGCCTGACTCCTCTGGGGAGACTCAGAAGGACCCAAAGATCCAAGGCAACACTGGAGAGGAATCTTCTGGTTCTGGCCCTGACTCCAAACAAGGTCTTAGGCCCCGGCATGGACGGGAGAAGAATCTCGAGATGGCCCCTAGCAAGTCGCATGGGGACTGGCCTTTCCTGAGGCCACCAGAGCGGGTCCCTGAGGTCCCCATCGTAACTCGAGAAGACCTGCCGCAACTCGACAAAATCCAGGAGGTTCTCCCCTCCAGGCAAGATTAGGCCCATTTCCTCTGAGGCGTCTCGAGGCTGATCACACCTCACCTCTGGAACTTCGAAAGGGTCCTTCACACCCTTGGTGCAAATCAAGAAGTTCCCCGACATACCCGTCTCCACTCGAGAGGAAACACGAGGTTCCCGCCCACATCCAGAGGAGCCCCGTTTCCGCCTCGTAGCTCGAGATGAGGGATCCTTTTCCTGCTTCCTCGGGAAAGAGTTCCCGGCGAACCCGTCGCATCTCAAGAGGAAGCCCTCTCAACAGGAACGGCGAGAGGAACTCCAGGGTCATGCCACCATTTCAAGAGTCCCCCAGATGTCTCAGTCCTTTCCAGAGGAACCTCTTTTCCCTTCACCGGCTCGTCTTTCACGCCGAGGATTGACTCACACCAAGGTGGCACGTGGCACAGCCCTGTGGGAAAGCCTCTTGGGAAAGCCTTGAGGGAAAGCCTCGAGGGAAAGCCCCAGATCCCTTTATCGACGTGCCAGGAAGCGTGACACTACTGCTGCCGCTCGGGAGGATAGCGCACGTGCATGCCCCCACTCGAGACGAGGCCTGACTCCCCTGGGGAATCTCAGAAGCACCCCAAGATCCGTGGCAAACCTGGAGAGGAATCCTCATCTTCCGGCCCTGACTCCACACAAGGTCTTAGGCCCCGGCATGAACGGGAGAGGAATCCCGAGAGGGCCCCTAGCAACTCGCATGGGGACTGGCCTTTCCTGAGGACACCAGAGCGGGTCCCTGAGGTACCAGTCGTATCTCGAGAAGACCTGCCACAACTCGAGAAAATCCAGGAGGTTCTCCCCTCCAGGCGAGATGAGGCCCATTTCCGCTGAGGCGTCTCGAGGCTGATCACACCTCACCTCTCCAACTTCGAAAGGGTCCTTCACAGCCTTGGTGCAAATCAAGAGGTTCCCCGACATACCCGTCTCCACTCGAGAGGAAACACGAGGGTGCCGCCCACATCCAGAGGAGCCCTGTTTCCGGTTCATAGCTCGAGATGAGGGATCCTTTCCCTGCTTCGTCGGGAAAGAGTTCCCGGCGTTCCCGTCGCATCTCAAGACGAGGCCCTATCAACAGGAAAGGCGAGAGGAACTCCAGGGGCTTGCCACCATTCCTAGATTCCACAGATGTCTCAGTCCATTCCAGAGGAAACTCTTTTCCCTTCACCGGCTCATCTTTCACGCCGAGGATCGACTCACACCCAGGTGGCACGTGGCACAGCCCTGGGGGAAAGCCTCGTGGGAAAGCCTCGAGGGAAAGCCTCCAGGGAAAGCCTCAAGGGAAAGCCACAGATCCCTTGATCCACGTGACAGGAAGCGTAACACTACTTCTGCAGCTCGGGAGGAAATCGCACGTGCATGCCCCCACCCGAGACGAGGCCTGACTCCCCTGGGGGGACTCAGAAGCACCCGAAGATCCATGGCAACACTGGAGAGGAATCCTCAGGTTCCGACCCCGACTCCACACAAGGTCTTAGCCCCGCCATCGACGGGAGAGGAATCCCGAGATGGCCTCTATCAACTCGCATGGGGACTGGCCTTCCTGAGGCCACCAGAGCCGGTCCCTGAGATCCCCGTCGTATCTCGAGATGACCTGCCACAACTCGAGAAAATCCAGGAGGTTCTCCCCTCCAGGCGAGATGAGGCCCATTTCCGCTGAGGCGTCTCGAGTCTGATCACACCTCACCTCTGGAACTTCGAAAGGGTCCTTCACACCCTTGGTGCAAATCAAGAATTTCCCCGACATACCCGTCTCCACTCGAGAGGAAACACGAGGGTCCCGCCCACATCCAGAGGAGCCCCGTTTCCGCCTCGTAGCTCGAGATGAGGGATCCTTTCCCTGCTTCTTCGGGGAAGAGCTCCCAGCGTTCCCGTAGCATCTCAAGAGGAGGCACTCTGAACAGGAATGGCGAGAGGAACTCCAGGGTCGTGCCACCATTCCAAGATTCCCTAGATGTCTCAGTCCATTCCAGAGGAACGTCTTTTCCCTTCACCGGCTCGTCTTTCACGCCGAGGATCGACTCACACCAAGGTGACACGTGGCACAGCCCTGTGGGAAATCCTGGAGGGAAAGCCTCGATGGATAGCCACAGACCCCTTGATTCACCTGACAGGAAGCGTGACACTACTGCTGCAGCTCGGGAGGAAAGCGCACGTGCATGCCCCCTCTCGAGACGAGGACTGACTCCCCTGGGGAGGCTCAGAAGCACGCCAAGATCCACGGCAACACTGGAGAGGAATCCTCAGGTTCCGGCCCCGACTCCACACAATGTCTTAGGCCCCGGCATGGACGGGAGAGGAATCCGGAGATGGCCCCTAGGAACTCGCATGGGGACTGGCCTTTCCTGAGGCCACCAGAGCGGGTCCCTGAGGTCCCCGTCGTAACTCGAGAAGACCTGCCGCAACTCGAGAAAATCCAGGAGGTTCTCCCCTCCAGGCGAGATGAGGCCCATTTCCGCTGAGACATCTCGAGGCTGATCACACCTCACCTCTGGAACGTCGAAAGGGTCTTTCACACCCTTGGTGTAAATCAAGAAGATCCCCAACATACCCATCTCCACTCGAGAGGAAACACGAGGGTCCCGCCCTCATGCAGAGGAGCCCCATTTCGGCCTCGTAGCTCGAGATGAGGGATCCTTTCCCTGCTTCCTCGGGAAAGAGTTCCCGGCTTTCCTGTCGCATCTCAAGAGGAGGCCCTCTCAACAGGAACGGCGAGAGGAACTCCAGGGTCGTGCCACCATTCCAAGAGTCCCACAGATGTCTCAGTCCATTCCAGAGGAACCTCTTTTCCCTTCACCGGCTCGTGTTTCACCCCGAGGATCCACTCACCCCAAGGTGGCACGTGGCACAGCCCTTTGGGAAAGCCTGGTGGGAAAGCCTCGAGGGAAAGCCTCGAGGGAAAGCCACAGATCCCTTGATCCACGTGACAGGAAGCGTGACACTACTGCTGAAGCTCCTGAGGAAAGCGCACGTGAAAGCCACACTCGAGACGAGGCCTAACTCCCCTGGGGTGACTCAGAAACACCCAAAGATCCATGGCAACACCAGAGAGCGATCCTCAGTTTCCCGCCCCGACTTCACACAAGGACTTAGGCCCCGGCATGGACGGGAGAGGAATCCCGAGATGGCCCCTAGCAACTCGCATGGGGACTGGCCTTTCCTGAGGCCACCAGAGCGGGTCCCTGAGGTCCCCGTCGTAACTCGAGAAGACCTGCCCCAACTCCAAAAAATCCAGGAGGTTCTCCCCTCCAGGCGAGATGAGGCCCATTTCCACTGAGGCGTCTTGAGGCTTATCACACCTCACCTCTGGAACTTCGAAAGGGTCTTTCAAACCCTTGGTGTAAATCAAGAAGATCCCCAACATACCTGTCTCCACTCGAGAGGAAACACGAGGGTGCCGCTCATATCCAGAGGAGCCCCGTTTCCGCCTCGTAGCTCAAGATGTGGGATCCTTTCCCTGCTTCCTCGGGAAAGAGTTCCCGGCGTTCCTGTCGCATCTCAAGAGGAGGCCCTCTCAACAGGAACGGCGAGAGGAACTCCAGGGTCGTGCCACCATTCCAAGAGTCCCCCAGATGTCTCAGTCCATTCCAGAGGAACCTCTTTTCCCTTCACCGGCTCGTCTTTCACGCCGAGGATCGACTCACACCCAGGTGGCACGTGGCACAGCCCTGGGGGAAAGCCTAGTGGGAAAGCTTCGAGGGAAAGCCTCCAGGGAAAGCCTCAAGGGAAAGCCACAGATCCCTTGATTCACCTGACAGGAAGCGTGACACTACTGCTGCAGCTCGGGAGGAAAGCGCACGTGCATGCCCCCTCTCGAGACGAGGCCTGACTCCCCTTGGGAGGCTCAGAAGCACGAAAGATCCACGGCAACACTGGAGAGGAATCCTCAGGTTCCGGCCCCGACTCCACACAATGTCTTAGGCCCCGGCATGGACGGGAGAGGAATCCCGAGATGGCCCCTAGCAACTCGCATGGGGACTGGCCTTTCCTGAGGCCACCAGAGCGGGTCCCTGAGGTCCCCGTCGTAACTCGAGAATACCTGCCGCAACTCGACAAAATCCAGGAGGTTCTCCCCTCCAGGCGAGATGAGGCCCATTTCCGCTGAAGCGTCTTGAGGCTGATCACACCTCACCTCTGGAACTTCGAAAGGGTCTTTCACACCCTTGGTGTAAATCAAGAAGATCCCCAACATACCCGTCTCCACTCGAGAGGAAACACGAGGGTCCCGCCCTCATCCAGAGGAGCCCCGTTTCTGCCTCGTAGCTCGAGATGAGGGATCCTTTCCCTGCTTCCTCGGGAAAGAGTTCCCGGCGTTCCTGTCGCATCTCAAGAGGAGGCCCTCTCAACAGGAACGGCGAGAGGAACTCCAGGGTCGTGCCACCATTCCAAGAGTCCCCCAGATATCTCAGTCCATTCCAGAGGAACCTCTTTTCCCTTCACCGGCTCGTCTTTCACGCCGAGGATCGACTCACACCCAGGTGGCACGTGGCACAGCCCTGGGGGAAAGCCACGTGGGAAAGCCTAGAGGGAAAGCCTCCAGGGAAAGCCTCAAGGGAAAGCCACAGATCCCATGATCCACGTGACAGGAAGCGTGACACTGCTGCTGCAGCTCGGGAGGAAAGGGCACGTGCATGCCCCCACTCGAGACGAGGCCTGACTCCCCTGGGGAGACTCAGAAGCACCCGAAGATCCATGGCAACACTGGAGAGGAATCCTCAGGTTCCGGCCCCGACTCCACACAAGGTCTTAGCCCCGCCATCGACGGGAGACGAATCCCGAGATGGCCTCTGGCAACTCGAATGGGGACTGGCCTTTCCTGAGGCCACCACAGCGGGTCCCTGAGGTCCCCTTCGTAACTCGAGAAGACCTGCCGCAACTCGAGAAAATCCAGGAGGTTCTCCCCTCCAGGCGAGATGAGGCCCATTTCCGCTGAGGCGTCTTGAGGCTGATAACACCTCACCTCTGGAACTTCGAAAGGGTCCTTCACACCCTTGGTGCAAATCAAGAATTTCCCCGACATACCCGTCTCCACTCGAGAGGAAACACGAGGGTCCCGCCCACATCCAGAGGAGCCCCGTTTCCGCCTCGTAGCTCGAGATGAGGGATCCTTTCCCTGCTTCGTCGGGAAAGAGTTCCCAGCGTTCCCGTAGCATCTCAAGAGGAGGCACTGTGAACAGGAACGGCGAGAGGAACTCCAGGGTCGTGCCACCATTCCAAGATTCCCTAGATGTCTCAGTCCATTCCAGAGGAACGTATTTTCCCTTCACCGGCTCGTCTTTCACGGCGAGGATCGACTCACACCAAGGTGGCACGTGGCACAGCCCTGTGGGAAATCCTGGAGGGAAAGCCTCGATGGAAAGCCACAGACCCCATGATCCACCTGACAGGAAGCATGACAATACTGCTGCAGCTCGGGAGAAAAGCGCAAGTCCATTCCCCCTCTCGAGACGAGGCCTGACTCCGCTGGGGAGGCTCAGAAGCACGCCAAG
Source organism: Budorcas taxicolor (assembly GCF_023091745.1). NCBI lineage: Eukaryota > Metazoa > Chordata > Mammalia > Artiodactyla > Bovidae > Budorcas > Budorcas taxicolor. The sequence goes on from NC_068910.1 coordinate 65,066,867, forward strand.
ATCCATGGCAACACTGGAGAGGAATCCTCAGGTTCCGGCCCCCACTCCAAACAAGGTCTTAGGCCCCGGCATGGACGGGAGAGGAATCCCGAGATGGCCCCTAGCAACTCGCATGGGGACTGGCCTTTCCGGAGGCCACCAGAGCGGGTCACTGAGGTCGCCGTCATAACTCGAGAAGACCTGCCGCAACTCGAGAAAATCCAGGAGGTTCTCCCCTCCAGGCGAGATGAGGCCCATTTCCGCTGAGGCGTCTTGAGGCTGATCACACCTCACCTCTGGAACGTCGAAAGGGTCTTTCACACCCTTGCTGTAAATCAAGAAGATCCCCAACATACCCGTCTCCACTCGAGAGGAAACACGAGGGTGCCGCCCATATCCAGAAGAGCCCCGTTTCCGCCTCGTAGCTCAAGATGAGGGATCCTTTCCCTGCTTCCTCGGGAAAGAGTTCCCGGCGTTCCTGTCGCATCTCAAGAGGAGGCCCTCTCAACAGGAACGACGAGAGGAACTCCAGGGTCGTGCCACCATTCCAAGAATCCCCCAGATGTCTCAGTCCATTCCAGAGGAACCTCTTTTCCCTTCACCAGCTCGTCTTTCACGCCGAGGATCGACTCACACCCAGCTGGCACTTGGCACAGCCCTGGGGGAAAGCCTCTTGGGAAAGCCTCGAGGGAAAGCCTCCAGGGAAAGCCTCAAGGGAAAGCCTCAAGGGAAAGCCACAGATCCCTTTATCCACGTGACAGGAAGCGTGACACTACTGCTGCAGCTCGGGAGGAAAGCGCACGTGCATGCCCCCTCTCGAGACGAGGCCTGACTCCCCTGGGGAGGCTCAGAATCACGCCAAGATCCATGGCAACACTGGAGAGGAATCCTCAGATTCCGGCCCCGACTCCACACAAGGTCTTAGGCCCCGGCATGGACGGGAGAGGAATCCCGAGATGGCCCCTAGCAAGTCGCATGGGGACTGGCCTTTCCTGAGGCCACCAGAGCGGGTCCCTGAGGTCCCCGTCGTAACTCGAGAAGACCTGCCGCAACTCGCGAAAATCCAGGAGGTTCTCCCCTCCAGGCGAGATGAGGCCCATTTCCGCTGAGGCGTCTCGAGGCTGATCACACCTCACCTGTGGAACTTCGAAAGGGTCCTTCACACCCTTTGTGAAAATAAAGAATTTCCCCGACATACCCGTCTCCACTCGAGAGGAAACACGAGGGTCCCGCCCACATCCATAGGAGCCCCGTTTCCACCTCGTAGGTCGAGTTGAGGGATCCTTTCCCTGTTTCCTCGGAAAAGAGTTCCCGGCGTTCCTGTCGCATCTCAAGAGGAGGCCCTCTCAACAGGAACGGCGAGAGGAATTTCAGTGTGGTGCCACCATTCCAAGACTCCCCCAGATGTCTCAGTCCATTCCAGAGGAACCTCTTTTCCCTTCCCCGGCTCGTCTTTCACGCCGAGGATAGACACACACCCAGGTGGCACGTGGCACAGCCCTGGGGGAAAGCCTCGTGGGAAAGCTTCGAGGGAAAGCCTCCAGGGAAAGCCTCACGGGAAAGCCACAGATCCATTGATCCACGTGACAGCAAGTGTGACACTACTGCGGCAGCTCCGGAGGAAAGCGCACGAGCATGCCCCCACTCGAGACGAAGCCTGACTCCCCTGGGGAGACTCAGAAGCACCCGAAGATCCATGGCAACACTGGATAGGAATCCTCAGGTTCCGGCCCCGACTCCACACAAGGTCTTAGGCCCCGCCATCGAAGGGAGAGGAATCCCGAGATGGCCCCTAGCAACTCGCATGGGGACTGGCCTTCCTGAGGCCACCAGAGCCAGTCCCTGAGGTCCCCGTCGTATCTCGAGAAGACCTGCCGCAACTCGAGAAAATCCAGGAGGTTCTCCTCTCCAGACGAGATGAGGCCCATTTCTGCTGAGGCGTCTCGAGGCTGATCTCACCTCACCTCTGGAACTTCGAAAGGGTCCTTCACACCCTCGGTGCAAATCAAGAAGTTCCCCGACATACCCGTCTCCACTCGAGAGGAAACACGAGGGTCCCGCCCACATCCAGAGGAGCCACGTATCCGCCTCGTAGCTCGAGATGAGGGATCCTTTCCCTGCTTCCTCGGGAAAGAGTTCCCGGCGTTCCTGTCGCATCTCAAGAGGAGGCCCTCTCAACAGGAACGGCGAGAGGAACTCCAGGGTGGTGCCACCATTCCAAGAGTCCCCCAGATGTCTCAGTCCATTCCAGAGGAACCTCTTTTCCCTTCACCGTCTCGTCTTTCACGCTGAGGATCGACTCACACCCAGGTGGCACGTGGCACAGCCCTGGGGGAAAGCCTCATGGGAAAGCTTCGAGGGAAAACCTCCAGGGAAAGCCTCAAGGGAAAGCCACAGATCCGTTGATCCACGTGACAGCAAGCGTGACACTACTGCGGCAGCTCCGGAGGAAAACGCACGTGCATGCCCCCACTCGAGACGAGGCCTGACTCCCCTGGGGAGACTCAGAAGCACCCGAAGATCCATGGCAACACTGGAGAGGAATCCTCAGGTTCCGGCCCCGACTCCACACAAGGTCTTCGGCCCCGCCATCGAAGGGAGTGGAATCCCGAGATGGCCCCTAGCAACTCGCATGGGTACTGGCATTCCTGAGGCCACCAGAGCCAGTCCCTGAGGTCCCCGTCGTATCTCGAGAAGACCTGCCGCAACTCGAGAAAATCCAGGAGGTTCTCCCCTCCAGACGAGATGAGGCCCATTTCTGCTGAGGCGTCTCGAGGCTGATCTCACATCACCTCTGGAACTTCGAAAGGGTCATTCACACCCTTTGTGAAAATAAAGAATTTCCCCGACATACCCGTCTCCACTGGAGAGGAAACACGAGGGTCCCGCCCACATCCAGAGGAGCCCCGTTTCCGCCTCGTAGCTCGAGATGAGGGATCCTTTCCCTGCTTCCTCGGGAAAGAGTTCCCGGCGTTCCTGTCGCATCTCAAGAGGAGGCCCTCTAAACAGGAACGGCGAGAGGAATTCCAGTGTCGTGCCACCATTCCAAGACTCCCCCAGATGTCTCTGTCCATTCCAGAGGAACCTCTTTTCCCTTCACCGGCTCGTCTTTCACGCCGAGGATCGACTCACACCAAGATGGCACGAGGCACAGCCCTGTGGGAAATCCTGGAGGGTCAGCCTCGATGGAAAGCCACAGACCCCTTGATTCACCTGACAGGAAGCGTGACACTACTGCTGCAGCTCGGGAGGAAAGCGCACGTGCATGCCCCCTCTCGAGACGAGGCCTGACTCCCCTGGGGAGGCTCAGAAGCACGCCAAGATCCACGGCAACACTGGAGAGGAATCCTCAGGTTCCGGCCCCGACTCCACACAAGGTCTTAGGCCCCGGCATGGACGGGAGAGGAATCCCGAGATCGCCCCTAGCAAGTCGCATGGGGACTGGCCTTTCCTGAGGCCACCAGAGCGGGTCCCTGAGGTCCCCGTCGTAACTCGAGAAGACCTGCCGCAACTCGAGAAAATCCAGGAGGTTCTCCCCTCCAGGCGAGATGAGGCCCATTTCCGCTGAGGCGTCTCGAGGCTGATCACACCTCACCTCTGGAACTTCGAAAGGGTCCTTCACACCCTTTGTGAAAATAAAGAATTTCCCAGACATACCCGTCTCCACTCGAGAGGAAACACGAGGGTCCCGCCCACATCCATAGGAGCCCCGTTTCCACCTCGTTGGTCGAGTTGAGGGATCCTTTCCCTGTTTCCTCGGAAAAGAGTTCCCGGCGTTCCTGTCACATCTCAAGAGGAGGCCCTCTCAACAGGAACGGCGAGAGGAATTCCAGGGTGGTGCCACCATTCCAAGACTCCCCCAGATGTCTCAGTCCATTCCAGAGGAACCTCTATTCCCTTCACCGGCTCGTCTTTCACGTCGAGGATCGACTCACACCCAGGTGGCACGTGGCACAGCCCTGGGGGAAAGCCTCGTGGGAAAGCTTCGAGGGAAAGCCTCCAGGGAAACCCTCAAGGGAAAGCTACAGATCCCTGATCCACGTGACAGCAAGCGTGACACTACTGCGGCAGCTCCGGAGGAAAACGCACGTGCATGCCCCCACTCGAGACGAGGCCTGACTCCCCTGGGGAGACTCAGAAGCACCCGAAGATCCATGGCAACACTGGAGAGGAATCCTCAGGTTCCGGCCCCGACTCCACACAAGGTCTTCGGCCCCGCCATCGAAGGGAGAGGAATCCCGAGATGGCCCCTAGCAACTCGCATGGGGCCTGGCATTCCTGAGGCCACCAGAGCCGGTCCCTGAGGTCCCCGTCGTATCTCGAGAAGACCTGCCGCAACTCGAGAAAATCCAGGAGGTTCTCCCCTCCAGGCGAGATGAGGCCCATTTCCGCTGAGGCGTCTCGAGGCTGATCACACCTCACCTCTGGAACTTCGAAAGGGTCCTTCACACCCTTTGTGCAAATAAAGAAGTTCCCCGACATACCCGTCTCCACTCGAGAGGAAACACGAGGGTCCCGCCCACATCCAGAGGAGCCCCGTTTCCACCTCGTAGGTCGAGTTGAGGGATCCTTTCCCTGTTTCCTCGGAAAAGAGTTCCCGGCGTTCCTGTCGCATCTCAAGAGGAGGCCCTCTCAACAGGAACGGCGAGAGGAATTCCAGGGTCGTGCCACCATTCCAAGACTCCCCCAGATGTCTCAGTCCATTCCAGAGGAACCTCTTTTCCCTTCCCCGGCTCGTCTTTCACGCCGAGGATCGACTCACACCCAGGTGGCACGTGGCACAGCCCTGGGGGAAAGCCACGTGGGAAAGCCTAGAGGGAAAGCCTCCAGGGAAAGCCTCAAGGGAAAGCCACAGATCCCTTGATCCACGTGACAGGAAGCGTGACACTGCTGCTGCAGCTCGGGAGGAAAGCGCACGTGCATGCCCCCACTCGAGACGAGGCCTGACTCCCCTGGGGAGACTCAGAAGCACCCGAAGATCCATGGCAACACTGGAGAGGAATCCTCAGGTTCCGGCCCCGACTCCACACAAGGTCTTAGCCCCGCCAACGACGGGAGACGAATCCCGAGATGGCCTCTAGCAACTCGCATGGGGACTGGCCTTCCTGAGGCCACCAGAGCCGGCCCCTGAGATCCCCGTCGTATCACGAGAAGACCTGCCACAACTCGAGAAAATCCAGAAGGTTCTCCCCTCCAGGCGAGATGAGGCCCATTTCCGCTGAGGCGTCTCGAGGCTGATCACACCTCACCTCTGGAACTTCGAAAGGGTCCTTCACACCCTTGGTGCAAATCAAGAATTTCCCCGACATACCCGTCTCCACTCGAGAGGAAACACGAGGGTCCCGCCCACATCCAGAGGAGCCCCGTTTCCGCCTCGTAGCTCGAGATGAGGGATCCTTTCCCTGCTTCGTCGGGAAAGAGTTCCCAGCGTTCCTGTAGCATCTCAAGAGGAGGCACAGTGAACAGGAACGGCGAGAGGACCTCCAGGGTCGTGCCACCATTCCAAGATTCCCTAGATGTCTCAATCCATTCCAGAGGAACGTCTTTTCCCTTCACCGGCTCGTCTTTCACGCCGAGAATCGACTCACACCAAGGTGGCACGTGGCACAGCCCTGTGGGAAATCCTGGAGGGAAAGCCTCGATGGAAAGCCACAGACCCCTTGATCCACCTGACAGGAAGCATGACACTACTGCTGCAGCTCCGGAGGAAAGCGCAAGTCCATGCCCCCTCTCGAGACGAAGCCTGACTCCGCTGGGGAGGCTCAGAAGCACGCCAAGATCCATGGCAACACTGGAGAGGAATCCTCAGGTTCCGGCCCCCACTCCAAACAAGGTCTTAGGCCCCGGCATGGACGGGAGAGGAATCCCGAGATGGCCCCTAGCAACTCGCATGGGGACTGGCCTTTCCGGAGGCCACCAGAGCGGGTCACTGAGGTCGCCGTCATAACTCGAAAAGACCTGCCGCAACTCGAGAAAATCCAGGAGGTTCTCCCCTCCAGGCGAGATGAGGCCCATTTCCGCTGAGGCGTCTTGAGGCTGATCACACCTCACCTCTGGAACGTCGAAAGGGTCTTTCACACCCTTGCTGTAAATCAAGAAGATCCCCAACATACCCGTCTCCACTCGAGAGGAAACACGAGGGTGCCGCCCATATCCAGAAGAGCCCCGTTTCCGCCTCGTAGCTCAAGATGAGGGATCCTTTCCCTGCTTCCTCGGGAAAGAGTTCCCGGCGTTCCTGTCGCATCTCAAGAGGAGGCCCTCTCAACAGGAACGGCGAGAGGAACTCCAGGGTCGTGCCACCATTCCAAGAGTCCCCCAGATGTCTCAGTCCATTCCAGAGGAACCTCTTTTCCCTTCACCAGCTCGTCTTTCACGCCGAGGATCGACTCACACCCAGCTGGCACTTGGCACAGCCCTGGGGGAAAGCCTCTTGGGAAAGCCTCGAGGGAAAGCCTCCAGGGAAAGCCTCAAGGGAAAGCCTCAAGGGAAAGCCACAGATCCCTTGATCCACGTGACAGGAAGCGTGACACTACTGCTGCAGCTCGGGAGGAAAGCGCACGTGCATGCCCCCTCTCGAGACGAGGCCTGACTCCCCTGGGGAGGCTCAGAATCACGCCAAGATCCATGGCAACACTGGAGAGGAATCCTCAGATTCCGGCCCCGACTCCACACAAGGTCTTAGGCCCCGGCATGGACGGGAGAGGAATCCCAAGATGGCCCCTAGCAAGTCGCATGGGGACTGGCCTTTCCTGAGGCCACCAGAGCGGGTCCCTGAGGTCCCCGTCGTAACTCGAGAAGACCTGCCGCAACTCGCGAAAATCGAGGAGGTTCTCCCCTCCAGGCGAGATGAGGCCCATTTCCGCTGAGGCGTCTCGAGGCTGATCACACCTCACCTGTGGAACTTCGAAAGGGTCCTTCACACCCTTTGTGAAAATAAAGAATTTCCCCGACATACCCGTCTCCACTCGAGAGGAAACACGAGGGTCCCGCCCACATCCATAGGAGCCCCGTTTCCACCTCGTAGGTCGAGTTGAGGGATCCTTTCCCTGTTTCCTCGGAAAAGAGTTCCCGGCGTTCCTGTCGCATCTCAAGAGGAGGCCCTCTCAACAGGAACGGCGAGAGGAATTTCAGGGTGGTGCCACCATTCCAAGACTCCCCCAGATGTCTCAGTCCATTCCAGAGGAACCTCTTTTCCCTTCCCCGGCTCGTCTTTCACGCCGAGGATCGACTCACACCCAGGTGGCACGTGGCACAGCCCTGGGGGAAAGCCTCGTGGGAAAGCTTCGAGGGAAAGCCTCCAGGGAAACCCTCAAGGGAAAGCTACAGATCCCTGATCCACGTGACAGCAAGCGTGACACTACTGCGGCAGCTCCGGAGGAAAACGCACGTGCATGCCCCCACTCGAGACGAGGCCTGACTCCCCTGGGGAGACTCAGAAGCACCCGAAGATCCATGGCAACACTGGAGAGGAATCCTCAGGTTCCGGCCCCGACTCCACACAAGGTCTTCGGCCCCGCCATCGAAGGGAGAGGAATCCCGAGATGGCCCCTAGCAACTCGCATGGGGCCTGGCATTCCTGAGGCCACCAGAGCCGGTCCCTGAGGTCCCCGTCGTATCTCGAGAAGACCTGCCGCAACTCGAGAAAATCCAGGAGGTTCTCCCCTCCAGGCGAGATGAGGCCCATTTCCGCTGAGGCGTCTCGAGGCTGATCACACCTCACCTCTGGAACTTCGAAAGGGTCCTTCACACCCTTTGTGCAAATAAAGAAGTTCCCCGACATACCCGTCTCCACTCGAGAGGAAACACGAGGGTCCCGCCCACATCCAGAGGAGCCCCGTTTCCACCTCGTAGGTCGAGTTGAGGGATCCTTTCCCTGTTTCCTCGGAAAAGAGTTCCCGGCGTTCCTGTCGCATCTCAAGAGGAGGCCCTCTCAACAGGAACGGCGAGAGGAATTCCAGGGTCGTGCCACCATTCCAAGACTCCCCCAGATGTCTCAGTCCATTCCAGAGGAACCTCTTTTCCCTTCCCCGGCTCGTCTTTCACGCCGAGGATCGACTCACACCCAGGTGGCACGTGGCACAGCCCTGGGGGAAAGCCTCGTGGGAAAGCTTCGAGGGAAAGCCTCCAGGGAAAGCCTCAAGGGAAAGCCACAGATCCCTTGATCCACGTGACAGCAAGCGTGACACTTCTGCGGCAGCTCCGGAGGAAATCGCACGTGCATGCCCCCACTCGAGACGAAGCCTGACTCCCCTGGGGAGACTCAGAAGCACCCGAAGATCCATGGCAACACTGGATAGGAATCCTCAGGTTCCGGCCCCGACTCCACACAAGGTCTTAGGCCCCGCCATCGAAGGGAGAGGAATCCCGAGATGGCCCCTAGCAACTCGCATGGGGACTGGCCTTCCTGAGGCCACCAGAGCCGGTCCCTGAGGTCCCCGTCGGATCTCGAGAAGACCTGCCGCAACTCGAGTAAATAAAGGAGGTTCTCCCCTCCAGACGAGATGAGGCCCATTTCTGCTGAGGCGTCTCGAGGCTGATCTCACCTCACCTCTGGAACTTCGAAAGGGTCCTTCACACCCTTTGTGCAAATAAAGAATTTCCCCGACATACCCGTCTCCACTCGAGAGGAAACACGAGGGTCCCGCCCACATCCAGAGGAGCCTCGTATCCGCCTCGTAGATTGAGATGAGGGATCCTTTCCCTGCTTCCTCGGGAAAGAGTTCCCGGCGTTCCTGTCGCATCTCAAGAGGAGGCCCTCTCAACAGGAACGGCGAGAGGAACTCCAGGGTGGTGCCACCATTCCAAGAGTCCCACAGATGTCTCAGTCCATTCCAGAGGAACCTCTATTCCCTTCACCGGCTCGTCTTTCACGCCGAGGATCGACTCACACCCAGGTGGCACGTGGCACAGCCCTGGGGGAAAGCCACGTGGGAAAGCCTAGAGGGAAAGCCTCCAGGGAAAGCCTCAAGGGAAAGCTACAGATCCCTTGATCCACGTGACAGGAAGCGTGACACTGCTGCTGCAGCTCGGGAGGAAAGCGCACGTGCATGCCCCCACTCGAGACGAGGCCTGACTCCCCTGGGGAGACTCAGAAGCACCCGAAGATCCATGGCAACACTGGAGAGGAATCCTCAGGTTCCGGCCCCGACTCCACACAAGGTCTTAGCCCCGCCAACGACGGGAGACGAATCCCGAGATGGCCTCTAGCAACTCGCATGGGGACTGGCCTTCCTGAGGCCACCAGAGCCGGCCCCTGAGATCCCCGTCGTATCACGAGAAGACCTGCCACAACTCGAGAAAATCCAGAAGGTTCTCCCCTCCAGGCGAGATGAGGCCCATTTCCGCTGAGGCGTCTCGAGGCTGATCACACCTCACCTCTGGAACTTCGAAAGGGTCCTTCACACCCTTGGTGCAAATCAAGAATTTCCCCGACATACCCGTCTCCACTCGAGAGGAAACACGAGGGTCCCGCCCACATCCAGAGGAGCCCCGTTTCCGCCTCGTAGCTCGAGATGAGGGATCCTTTCCCTGCTTCGTCGGGAAAGAGTTCCCAGCGTTCCTGTAGCATCTCAAGAGGAGGCACAGTGAACAGGAACGGCGAGAGGAACTCCAGGGTCGTGCCACCATTCCAAGATTCCCTAGATGTCTCAATCCATTCCAGAGGAACGTCTTTTCCCTTCACCGGCTCGTCTTTCACGCCGAGAATCGACTCACACCAAGGTGGCACGTGGCACAGCCCTGTGGGAAATCCTGGAGGGAAAGCCTCGATGGAAAGCCACAGACCCCTTGATCCACCTGACAGGAAGCATGACACTACTGCTGCAGCTCCGGAGGAAAGCGCAAGTCCATGCCCCCTCTCGAGACGAAGCCTGACTCCGCTGGGGAGGCTCAGAAGCACGCCAAGATCCATGGCAACACTGGAGAGGAATCCTCAGGTTCCGGCCCCCACTCCAAACAAGGTCTTAGGCCCCGGCATGGACGGGAGAGGAATCCCGAGATGGCCCCTAGCAACTCGCATGGGGACTGGCCTTTCCGGAGGCCACCAGAGCGGGTCACTGAGGTCGCCGTCATAACTCGAAAAGACCTGCCGCAACTCGAGAAAATCCAGGAGGTTCTCCCCTCCAGGCGAGATGAGGCCCATTTCCGCTGAGGCGTCTTGAGGCTGATCACACCTCACCTCTGGAACGTCGAAAGGGTCTTTCACACCCTTGCTGTAAATCAAGAAGATCCCCAACATACCCGTCTCCACTCGAGAGGAAACACGAGGGTGCCGCCCATATCCAGAAGAGCCCCGTTTCCGCCTCGTAGCTCAAGATGAGGGATCCTTTCCCTGCTTCCTCGGGAAAGAGTTCCCGGCGTTCCTGTCGCATCTCAAGAGGAGGCCCTCTCAACAGGAACGGCGAGAGGAACTCCAGGGTCGTGCCACCATTCCAAGAGTCCCCCAGATGTCTCAGTCCATTCCAGAGGAACCTCTTTTCCCTTCACCAGCTCGTCTTTCACGCCGAGGATCGACTCACACCCAGCTGGCACTTGGCACAGCCCTGGGGGAAAGCCTCTTGGGAAAGCCTCGAGGGAAAGCCTCCAGGGAAAGCCTCAAGGGAAAGCCTCAAGGGAAAGCCACAGATCCCTTGATCCACGTGACAGGAAGCGTGACACTACTGCTGCAGCTCGGGAGGAAAGCGCACGTGCATGCCCCCTCTCGAGACGAGGCCTGACTCCCCTGGGGAGGCTCAGAATCACGCCAAGATCCATGGCAACACTGGAGAGGAATCCTCAGATTCCGGCCCCGACTCCACACAAGGTCTTAGGCCCCGGCATGGACGGGAGAGGAATCCCAAGATGGCCCCTAGCAAGTCGCATGGGGACTGGCCTTTCCTGAGGCCACCAGAGCGGGTCCCTGAGGTCCCCGTCGTAACTCGAGAAGACCTGCCGCAACTCGCGAAAATCGAGGAGGTTCTCCCCTCCAGGCGAGATGAGGCCCATTTCCGCTGAGGCGTCTCGAGGCTGATCACACCTCACCTGTGGAACTTCGAAAGGGTCCTTCACACCCTTTGTGAAAATAAAGAATTTCCCCGACATACCCGTCTCCACTCGAGAGGAAACACGAGGGTCCCGCCCACATCCATAGGAGCCCCGTTTCCACCTCGTAGGTCGAGTTGAGGGATCCTTTCCCTGTTTCCTCGGAAAAGAGTTCCCGGCGTTCCTGTCGCATCTCAAGAGGAGGCCCTCTCAACAGGAACGGCGAGAGGAATTTCAGGGTGGTGCCACCATTCCAAGACTCCCCCAGATGTCTCAGTCCATTCCAGAGGAACCTCTTTTCCCTTCCCCGGCTCGTCTTTCACGCCGAGGATCGACTCACACCCAGGTGGCACGTGGCACAGCCCTGGGGGAAAGCCTCGTGGGAAAGCTTCGAGGGAAAGCCTCCAGGGAAAGCCTCAAGGGAAAGCCACAGATCCATTGATCCACGTGACAGCAAGCGTGACACTACTGCGGCAGCTCCGGAGGAAAGCGCACGTGCATGCCCCCACTCGAGACGAAGCCTGACTCCCCTGGGGAGACTCAGAAGCACCCGAAGATCCATGGCAACACTGGATAGGAATCCTCAGGTTCCGGCCCCGACTCCACACAAGGTCTTAGGCCCCGCCATCGAAGGGAGAGGAATCCCGAGATGGCCCCTAGCAACTCGCATGGGGACTGGCCTTCCTGAGGCCACCAGAGCCAGTCCCTGAGGTCCCCGTCGTATCTCGAGAAGACCTGCCGCAACTCGAGAAAATCCAGGAGGTTCTCCCCTCCAGACGAGATGAGGCCCATTTCTGCTGAGGCGTCTCGAGGCTGATCTCACCTCACCTCTGGAACTTCGAAAGGGTCCTTCACACCCTCGGTGCAAATCAAGAAGTTCCCCGACATACCCGTCTCCACTCGAGAGGAAACACGAGGGTCCCGCCCACATCCAGAGGAGCCACGTATCCGCCTCGTAGCTCGAGATGAGGGATCCTTTCCCTGCTTCCTCGGGAAAGAGTTCCCGGCGTTCCTGTCGCATCTCAAGAGGAGGCCCTCTCAACAGGAACAGCGAGAGGAACTCCAGGGTGGTGCCACCATTCCAAGAGTCCCCCAGATGTCTCAGTCCATTCCAGAGGAACCTCTTTTCCCTTCACCGTCTCGTCTTTCACGCTGAGGATCGACTCACACCCAGGTGGCACGTGGCACAGCCCTGGGGGAAAGCCTCATGGGAAAGCTTCGAGGGAAAACCTCCAGGGAAAGCCTCAAGGGAAAGCCACAGATCCGTTGATCCACGTGACAGCAAGCGTGACACTACTGCGGCAGCTCCGGAGGAAAACGCACGTGCATGCCCCCACTCGAGACGAGGCCTGACTCCCCTGGGGAGACTCAGAAGCACCCGAAGATCCATGGCAACACTGGAGAGGAATCCTCAGGTTCCGGCCCCGACTCCACACAAGGTCTTCGGCCCCGCCATCGAAGGGAGTGGAATCCCGAGATGGCCCCTAGCAACTCGCATGGGTACTGGCATTCCTGAGGCCACCAGAGCCAGTCCCTGAGGTCCCCGTCGTATCTCGAGAAGACCTGCCGCAACTCGAGAAAATCCAGGAGGTTCTCCCCTCCAGACGAGATGAGGCCCATTTCTGCTGAGGCGTCTCGAGGCTGATCTCACATCACCTCTGGAACTTCGAAAGGGTCCTTCACACCCTTTGTGAAAATAAAGAATTTCCCCGACATACCCGTCTCCACTCGAGAGGAAACACGAGGGTCCCGCCCACATCCAGAGGAGCCCCGTTTCCGCCTCGTAGCTCGAGATGAGGGATCCTTTCCCTGCTTCCTCGGGAAAGAGTTCCCGGCGTTCCTGTCGCATCTCAAGAGGAGGCCCTCTAAACAGGAACGGCGAGAGGAATTCCAGTGTCGTGCCACCATTCCAAGACTCCCCCAGATGTCTCTGTCCATTCCAGAGGAACCTCTTTTCCCTTCACCGGCTCGTCTTTCACGCCGAGGATCGACTCACACCAAGATGGCACGAGGCACAGCCCTGTGGGAAATCCTGGAGGGTCAGCCTCGATGGAAAGCCACAGACCCCTTGATTCACCTGACAGGAAGCGTGACACTACTGCTGCAGCTCGGGAGGAAAGCGCACGTGCATGCCCCCTCTCGAGACGAGGCCTGACTCCCCTGGGGAGGCTCAGAAGCACGCCAAGATCCACGGCAACACTGGAGAGGAATCCTCAGGTTCCGGCCCCGACTCCACACAAGGTCTTAGGCCCCGCGGCATGGACGGGAGAGGAATCCCGAGATCGCCCCTAGCAAGTCGCTTGGGGAATGGCCTTTCCTGAGGCCACCAGAGCGGGTCCCTGAGGTCCCCGTCGTAACTCGAGAAGACCTGCCGCAACTCGAGAAAATCCAGGAGGTTCTCCCCTCCAGGCGAGATGAGGCCCATTTCCGCTGAGGCGTCTCGAGGCTGATCACACCTCACCTCTGGAACTTCGAAAGGGTCCTTCACACCCTTTGTGAAAATAAAGAATTTCCCAGACATACCCGTCTCCACTCGAGAGGAAACACGAGGGTCCCGCCCACATCCATAGGAGCCCCGTTTCCACCTCGTAGGTCGAGTTGAGGGATCCTTTCCCTGTTTCCTCGGAAAAGAGTTCCCGGCGTTCCTGTCGCATCTCAAGAGGAGGCCCTCTCAACAGGAACGGCGAGAGGAATTCCAGGGTGGTGCCACCATTCCAAGACTCCCCCAGATGTCTCAGTTCATTCCAGAGGAACCTCTTTTCCCTTCACCGGCTCGTCTTTCACGCCGAGGATCGACTCACACCCAGGTGGCACGTGGCACAGCCCTGGGGGAAAGCCTCGTGGGAAAGCTTCGAGGGAAAGCCTCCAGGGAAAGCCTCAAGGGAAAGCCACAGATCCATTGATCCACGTGACAGCAAGCGTGACACTACTGCGGCAGCTCCGGAGGAAAGCGCACGTGCATGCCTCCACTCGAGACGAAGCCTGACTCCCCTGGGGAGACTCAGAAGCACCCGAAGATCCATGGCAACACTGGATAGGAATCCTCAGGTTCCGGCCCCGACTCCACACAAGGTCTTAGGCCCCGCCATCGAAGGGAGAGGAATCCCGAGATGGCCCCTAGCAACTCGCATGGGGACTGGCCTTCCTGAGGCCACCAGAGCCGGTCCCTGAGGTCCCCGTCGTATCTCGAGAAGACCTGCCGCAACTCGAGAAAATCCAGGAGGTTCTCCCCTCCAGACGAGATGAGGCCCATTTCTGCTGAGGCGTCTCGAGGCTGATCTCACCTCACCTCTGGAACTTCGAAAGGGTCCTTCACACCCTTTGTGAAAATAAAGAATTTCCCCGACATACCCGTCTCCACTCGAGAGGAAACACGAGGGTCCCGCCCACATTCAGAGGAGCCATGTATCCGCCTCGTAGATTGAGATGAGGGATCCTTTCCCTGCTTCCTCGGGAAAGAGTTCCCGGCGTTCCTGTCGCATCTCAAGAGGAGGCCCTCTCAACAGGAACGGCGAGAGGAACTCCAGGGTGGTGCCACCATTCCAAGAGTCCCCCAGATGTCTCAGTCCATTCCAGAGGAACCTCTTTTCCCTTCACCGGCTCGTCTTTCACGCCGAGGATCGACTCACACCCAGGTGGCACGTGGCACAGCCCTGGGGGAAAGCCTCGTGGGAAAGCTTCGAGGGAAAGCCTCCAGGGAAACCCTCAAGGGAAAGCCACAGATCCCTGATCCACGTGACAGCAAGCGTGACACTACTGCGGCAGCTCCGGAGGAAAACGCACGTGCATGCCCCCACACGAGACGAGGCCTGACTCCCCTGGGGAGACTCAGAAGCACCCGAAGATCCATGGCAACACTGGAGAGGAATCCTCAGGTTCCGGCCCCGACTCCACACAAGGTCTTCGGCCCCGCCATCGAAGGGAGAGGAATCCCGAGATGGCCCCTAGCAACTCGCATGGGGACTGGCCTTCCTGAGGCCACCAGAGCCGGTCCCTGAGGTCCCCGTCGGATCTCGAGAAGACCTGCCGCAACTCGAGAAAATCCAGGAGGTTCTCCCCTCCAGACGAGATGAGGCCCATTTCTGCTGAGGCGTCTCGAGGCTGATCTCACGTCACCTCTGGAACTTCGAAAGGGTCCTTCACACCCTTTGTGCAAATAAAGAATTTCCCCGACATACCTGTCTCCACTCGAGAGGAAACACGAGGGTCCCGCCCATATCCAGAGGAGCCACGTATCCGCCTCGTATCTCGAGATGAGGGATCCTTTCCCTGCTTCCTCGGGAAAGAGTTCCCGGCGTTCCTGTCGCATCTCAAGAGGAGGCCCTCTCAACAGGAACGGCGAGAGGAACTCCAGTGTCGTGCCACCATTCCAAGACTCCCCCAGATGTCTCTGTCCATTCCAGAGGAACCTCTTTTCCCTTCACCGGCTCGTCTTTCACGCCGAGGATCGACTCACACCAAGATGGCACGAGGCACAGCCCTGTGGGAAATCCTGGAGGGTCAGCCTCGATGGAAAGCCACAGACCCCTTGATTCACCTGACAGGAAGCGTGACACTACTGCTGCAGCTCGGGAGGAAAGCGCACGTGCATGCCCCCTCTCGAGACGAGGCCTGACTCCCCTGGGGAGGCTCAGAAGCACGCCAAGATCCACGGCAACACTGGAGAGGAATCCTCAGGTTCCGGCCCCGACTCCACACAAGGTCTTAGGCCCCGGCATGGACGGGAGAGGAATCCCGAGATCGCCCCTAGCAAGTCGCTTGGGGACTGGCCTTTCCTGAGGCCACCAGAGCGGGTCCCTGAGGTCCCCGTCGTAACTCGAGAAGACCTGCCGCAACTCGAGAAAATCCAGGAGGTTCTCCCCTCCAGGCGAGATGAGGCCCATTTCCGCTGAGGCGTCTCGAGGCTGATCACACCTCACCTCTGGAACTTCGAAAGGGTCCTTCACACCCTTTGTGAAAATAAAGAATTTCCCAGACATACCCGTCTCCACTCGAGAGGAAACACGAGGGTCCCGCCCACATCCATAGGAGCCCCGTTTCCACCTCGTAGGTCGAGTTGAGGGATCCTTTCCCTGTTTCCTCGGAAAAGAGTTCCCGGCGTTCCTGTCGCATCTCAAGAGGAGGCCCTCTCAACAGGAACGGCGAGAGGAATTCCAGGGTGGTGCCACCATTCCAAGACTCCCCCAGATGTCTCAGTCCATTCCAGAGGAACCTCTTTTCCCTTCACCGGCTCGTCTTTCACGCCGAGGATCGACTCACACCCAGGTGGCACGTGGCACAGCCCTGGGGGAAAGCCTCGTGGGAAAGCTTCGAGGGAAAGCCTCCAGGGAAAGCCTCAAGGGAAAGCCACAGATCCATTGATCCACGTGACAGCAAGCGTGACACTACTGCGGCAGCTCCGGAGGAAAGCGCACGTGCATGCCTCCACTCGAGACGAAGCCTGACTCCCCTGGGGAGACTCAGAAGCACCCGAAGATCCATGGCAACACTGGATAGGAATCCTCAGGTTCCGGCCCCGACTCCACACAAGGTCTTAGGCCCCGCCATCGAAGGGAGAGGAATCCCGAGATGGCCCCTAGCAACTCGCATGGGGACTGGCCTTCCTGAGGCCACCAGAGCCGGTCCCTGAGGTCCCCGTCGGATCTCGAGAAGACCTGCCGCAACTCGAGAAAATCCAGGAGGTTCTCCCCTCCAGACGAGATGAGGCCCATTTCTGCTGAGGCGTCTCGAGGCTGATCTCACCTCACCTCTGGAACTTCGAAAGGGTCCTTCACACCCTTTGTGAAAATAAAGAATTTCCCCGACATACCCGTCTCCACTCGAGAGGAAACACGAGGGTCCCGCCCACATTCAGAGGAGCCACGTATCCGCCTCGTAGATTGAGATGAGGGATCCTTTCCCTGCTTCCTCGGGAAAGAGTTCCCGGCGTTCCTGTCGCATCTCAAGAGGAGGCCCTCTCAACAGGAACGGCGAGAGGAACTCCAGGGTGGTGCCACCATTCCAAGAGTCCCCCAGATGTCTCAGTCCATTCCAGAGGAACCTCTTTTCCCTTCACCGGCTCGTCTTTCACGCCGAGGATCGACTCACACCCAGGTGGCACGTGGCACAGCCCTGGGGGAAAGCCTCGTGGGAAAGCTTCGAGGGAAAGCCTCCAGGGAAACCCTCAAGGGAAAGCCACAGATCCCTGATCCACGTGACAGCAAGCGTGACACTACTGCGGCAGCTCCGGAGGAAAACGCACGTGCATGCCCCCACACGAGACGAGGCCTGACTCCCCTGGGGAGACTCAGAAGCACCCGAAGATCCATGGCAACACTGGAGAGGAATCCTCAGGTTCCGGCCCCGACTCCACACAAGGTCTTCGGCCCCGCCATCGAAGGGAGAGGAATCCCGAGATGGCCCCTAGCAACTCGCATGGGGCCTGGCATTCCTGAGGCCACCAGAACCGGTCCCTGAGGTCCCCGTCGTATCTCGAGAAGACCTGCCGCAACTCGAGAAAATCCAGGAGGTTCTCCCCTCCAGGCGAGATGAGGCCCATTTCCGCTGAGGCGTCTCGAGGCTGATCACACCTCACCTCTGGAACTTCGAAAGGGTCCTTCACACCCTTTGTGCAAATCAAGAAGTTCCCCGACATACCCGTCTCCACTCGAGAGGAAACACGAGGGTCCCGCCCACATCCAGAGGAGCCCCGTTTCCACCTCGTAGGTCGAGTTGAGGGATCCTTTCCCTGTTTCCTCGGAAAAGAGTTCCCGGCGTTCCTGTCGCATCTCAAGAGGAGGCCCTCTCAACAGGAACGGCGAGAGGAATTCCAGGGTCGTGCCACCATTCCAAGACTCCCCCAGATGTCTCAGTCCATTCCAGAGGAACCTCTTTTCCCTTCCCCGGCTCGTCTTTCACGCCGAGGATCGACTCACACCCAGGTGGCACGTGGCACAGCCCTGGGGGAAAGCCTCGTGGGAAAGCTTCGAGGGAAAGCCTCCAGGGAAAGCCTCAAGGGAAAGCCACAGATCCCTTGATCCACGTGACAGCAAGCGTGACACTTCTGCGGCAGCTCCGGAGGAAATCGCACGTGCATGCCCCCACTCGAGACGAAGCCTGACTCCCCTGGGGAGACTCAGAAGCACCCGAAGATCCATGGCAACACTGGATAGGAATCCTCAGGTTCCGGCCCCGACTCCACACAAGGTCTTAGGCCCCGCCATCGAAGGGAGAGGAATCCCGAGATGGCCCCTAGCAACTCGCATGGGGACTGGCCTTCCTGAGGCCACCAGAGCCGGTCCCTGAGGTCCCCGTCGGATCTCGAGAAGACCTGCCGCAACTCGAGTAAATAAAGGAGGTTCTCCCCTCCAGACGAGATGAGGCCCATTTCTGCTGAGGCGTCTCGAGGCTGATCTCACCTCACCTCTGGAAGTTCGAAAGGGTCCTTCACAGCCTCTGTGCAAATAAAGAATTTCCCCGACATACCCGTCTCCACTCGAGAGGAAACACGAGGGTCCCGCCCACATCCAGAGGAGCCTCGTATCCGCCTCGTAGATTGAGATGAGGGATCCTTTCCCTGCTTCCTCGGGAAAGAGTTCCCGGCGTTCCTGTCGCATCTCAAGAGGAGGCCCTCTCAACAGGAACGGCGAGAGGAACTCCAGGGTGGTGCCACCATTCCAAGAGTCCCACAGATGTCTCAGTCCATTCCAGAGGAACCTCTATTCCCTTCACCGGCTCGTCTTTCACGCCGAGGATCGACTCACACCCAGGTGGCACGTGGCACAGCCCTGGGGGAAAGCCACGTGGGAAAGCCTAGAGGGAAAGCCTCCAGGGAAAGCCTCAAGGGAAAGCCACAGATCCCTTGATCCACGTGACAGGAAGCGTGACACTGCTGCTGCAGCTCGGGAGGAAAGCGCACGTGCATGCCCCCACTCGAGACGAGGCCTGACTCCCCTGGGGAGACTCAGAAGCACCCGAAGATCCATGGCAACACTGGAGAGGAATCCTCAGGTTCCGGCCCCGACTCCACACAAGGTCTTAGCCCCGCCAACGACGGGAGACGAATCCCGAGATGGCCTCTAGCAACTCGCATGGGGACTGGCCTTCCTGAGGCCACCAGAGCCGGCCCCTGAGATCCCCGTCGTATCACGAGAAGACCTGCCACAACTCGAGAAAATCCAGAAGGTTCTCCCCTCCAGGCGAGATGAGGCCCATTTCCGCTGAGGCGTCTCGAGGCTGATCACACCTCACCTCTGGAACTTCGAAAGGGTCCTTCACACCCTTGGTGCAAATCAAGAATTTCCCCGACATACCCGTCTCCACTCGAGAGGAAACACGAGGGTCCCGCCCACATCCAGAGGAGCCCCGTTTCCGCCTCGTAGCTCGAGATGAGGGATCCTTTCCCTGCTTCGTCGGGAAAGAGTTCCCAGCGTTCCTGTAGCATCTCAAGAGGAGGCACAGTGAACAGGAACGGCGAGAGGAACTCCAGGGTCGTGCCACCATTCCAAGATTCCCTAGATGTCTCAATCCATTCCAGAGGAACGTCTTTTCCCTTCACCGGCTCGTCTTTCACGCCGAGAATCGACTCACACCAAGGTGGCACGTGGCACAGCCCTGTGGGAAATCCTGGAGGGAAAGCCTCGATGGAAAGCCACAGACCCCTTGATCCACCTGACAGGAAGCATGACACTACTGCTGCAGCTCCGGAGGAAAGCGCAAGTCCATGCCCCCTCTCGAGACGAAGCCTGACTCCGCTGGGGAGGCTCAGAAGCACGCCAAGATCCATGGCAACACTGGAGAGGAATCCTCAGGTTCCGGCCCCCACTCCAAACAAGGTCTTAGGCCCCGGCATGGACGGGAGAGGAATCCCGAGATGGCCCCTAGCAACTCGCATGGGGACTGGCCTTTCCGGAGGCCACCAGAGCGGGTCACTGAGGTCGCCGTCATAACTCGAAAAGACCTGCCGCAACTCGAGAAAATCCAGGAGGTTCTCCCCTCCAGGCGAGATGAGGCCCATTTCCGCTGAGGCGTCTTGAGGCTGATCACACCTCACCTCTGGAACGTCGAAAGGGTCTTTCACACCCTTGCTGTAAATCAAGAAGATCCCCAACATACCCGTCTCCACTCGAGAGGAAACACGAGGGTGCCGCCCATATCCAGAAGAGCCCCGTTTCCGCCTCGTAGCTCAAGATGAGGGATCCTTTCCCTGCTTCCTCGGGAAAGAGTTCCCGGCGTTCCTGTCGCATCTCAAGAGGAGGCCCTCTCAACAGGAACGGCGAGAGGAACTCCAGGGTCGTGCCACCATTCCAAGAGTCCCCCAGATGTCTCAGTCCATTCCAGAGGAACCTCTTTTCCCTTCACCAGCTCGTCTTTCACGCCGAGGATCGACTCACACCCAGCTGGCACTTGGCACAGCCCTGGGGGAAAGCCTCTTGGGAAAGCCTCGAGGGAAAGCCTCCAGGGAAAGCCTCAAGGGAAAGCCTCAAGGGAAAGCCACAGATCCCTTGATCCACGTGACAGGAAGCGTGACACTACTGCTGCAGCTCGGGAGGAAAGCGCACGTGCATGCCCCCTCTCGAGACGAGGCCTGACTCCCCTGGGGAGGCTCAGAAGCACGCCAAGATCCACGGCAACACTGGAGAGGAATCCTCAGGTTCCGGCCCCGACTCCACACAAGGTCTTAGGCCCCGGCATGGACGGGAGAGGAATCCCGAGATCGCCCCTAGCAAGTCGCTTGGGGACTGGCCTTTCCTGAGGCCACCAGAGCGGGTCCCTGAGGTCCCCGTCGTAACTCGAGAAGACCTGCCGCAACTCGAGAAAATCCAGGAGGTTCTCCCCTCCAGGCGAGATGAGGCCCATTTCCGCTGAGGCGTCTCGAGGCTGATCACACCTCACCTCTGGAACTTCGAAAGGGTCCTTCACACCCTTTGTGAAAATAAAGAATTTCCCAGACATACCCGTCTCCACTCGAGAGGAAACACGAGGGTCCCGCCCACATCCATAGGAGCCCCGTTTCCACCTCGTAGGTCGAGTTGAGGGATCCTTTCCCTGTTTCCTCGGAAAAGAGTTCCCGGCGTTCCTGTCGCATCTCAAGAGGAGGCCCTCTCAACAGGAACGGCGAGAGGAATTCCAGGGTGGTGCCACCATTCCAAGACTCCCCCAGATGTCTCAGTCCATTCCAGAGGAACCTCTTTTCCCTTCACCGGCTCGTCTTTCACGCCGAGGATCGACTCACACCCAGGTGGCACGTGGCACAGCCCTGGGGGAAAGCCTCGTGGGAAAGCTTCGAGGGAAAGCCTCCAGGGAAAGCCTCAAGGGAAAGCCACAGATCCATTGATCCACGTGACAGCAAGCGTGACACTACTGCGGCAGCTCCGGAGGAAAGCGCACGTGCATGCCTCCACTCGAGACGAAGCCTGACTCCCCTGGGGAGACTCAGAAGCACCCGAAGATCCATGGCAACACTGGATAGGAATCCTCAGGTTCCGGCCCCGACTCCACACAAGGTCTTAGGCCCCGCCATCGAAGGGAGAGGAATCCCGAGATGGCCCCTAGCAACTCGCATGGGGACTGGCCTTCCTGAGGCCACCAGAGCCGGTCCCTGAGGTCCCCGTCGTATCTCGAGAAGACCTGCCGCAACTCGAGAAAATCCAGGAGGTTCTCCCCTCCAGACGAGATGAGGCCCATTTCTGCTGAGGCGTCTCGAGGCTGATCTCACGTCACCTCTGGAACTTCGAAAGGGTCCTTCACACCCTTTGTGAAAATAAAGAATTTCCCCGACATACCTGTCTCCACTCGAGAGGAAACACGAGGGTCCCGCCCATATCCAGAGGAGCCACGTATCCGCCTCGTATCTCGAGATGAGGGATCCTTTCCCTGCTTCCTCGGGAAAGAGTTCCCGGCGTTCCTGTCGCATCTCAAGAGGAGGCCCTCTCAACAGGAACGGCGAGAGGAACTCCAGTGTCGTGCCACCATTCCAAGACTCCCCCAGATGTCTCTGTCCATTCCAGAGGAACCTCTTTTCCCTTCACCGGCTCGTCTTTCACGCCGAGGATCGACTCACACCAAGATGGCACGAGGCACAGCCCTGTGGGAAATCCTGGAGGGTCAGCCTCGATGGAAAGCCACAGACCCCTTGATTCACCTGACAGGAAGCGTGACACTACTGCTGCAGCTCGGGAGGAAAGCGCACGTGCATGCCCCCTCTCGAGACGAGGCCTGACTCCCCTGGGGAGGCTCAGAAGCACGCCAAGATCCACGGCAACACTGGAGAGGAATCCTCAGGTTCCGGCCCCGACTCCACACAAGGTCTTAGGCCCCGGCATGGACGGGAGAGGAATCCCGAGATCGCCCCTAGCAAGTCGCTTGGGGACTGGCCTTTCCTGAGGCCACCAGAGCGGGTCCCTGAGGTCCCCGTCGTAACTCGAGAAGACCTGCCGCAACTCGAGAAAATCCAGGAGGTTCTCCCCTCCAGGCGAGATGAGGCCCATTTCCGCTGAGGCGTCTCGAGGCTGATCACACCTCACCTCTGGAACTTCGAAAGGGTCCTTCACACCCTTTGTGAAAATAAAGAATTTCCCAGACATACCCGTCTCCACTCGAGAGGAAACACGAGGGTCCCGCCCACATCCATAGGAGCCCCGTTTCCACCTCGTAGGTCGAGTTGAGGGATCCTTTCCCTGTTTCCTCGGAAAAGAGTTCCCGGCGTTCCTGTCGCATCTCAAGAGGAGGCCCTCTCAACAGGAACGGCGAGAGGAATTCCAGGGTGGTGCCACCATTCCAAGACTCCCCCAGATGTCTCAGTCCATTCCAGAGGAACCTCTTTTCCCTTCACCGGCTCGTCTTTCACGCCGAGGATCGACTCACACCCAGGTGGCACGTGGAACAGCCCTGGGGGAAAGCCTCGTGGGAAAGCTTCGAGGGAAAGCCTCCAGGGAAAGCCTCAAGGGAAAGCCACAGATCCATTGATCCACGTGACAGCAAGCGTGACACTACTGCGGCAGCTCCGGAGGAAAGCGCACGTGCATGCCTCCACTCGAGACGAAGCCTGACTCCCCTGGGGAGACTCAGAAGCACCCGAAGATCCATGGCAACACTGGATAGGAAGCCTCAGGTTCCGGCCCCGACTCCACACAAGGTCTTAGGCCCCGCCATCGAAGGGAGAGGAATCCCGAGATGGCCCCTAGCAACTCGCATGGGGACTGGCCTTCCTGAGGCCACCAGAGCCGGTCCCTGAGGTCCCCGTCGGATCTCGAGAAGACCTGCCGCAACTCGAGAAAATCCAGGAGGTTCTCCCCTCCAGACGAGATGAGGCCCATTTCTGCTGAGGCGTCTCGAGGCTGATCTCACCTCACCTCTGGAACTTCGAAAGGGTCCTTCACACCCTTTGTGAAAATAAAGAATTTCCCCGACATACCCGTCTCCACTCGAGAGGAAACACGAGGGTCCCGCCCACATTCAGAGGAGCCACGTATCCGCCTCGTAGATTGAGATGAGGGATCCTTTCCCTGCTTCCTCGGGAAAGAGTTCCCGGCGTTCCTGTCGCATCTCAAGAGGAGGCCCTCTCAACAGGAACGGCGAGAGGAACTCCAGGGTGGTGCCACCATTCCAAGAGTCCCCCAGATGTCTCAGTCCATTCCAGAGGAACCTCTTTTCCCTTCACCGGCTCGTCTTTCACGCCGAGGATCGACTCACACCCAGGTGGCACGTGGCACAGCACTGGGGGAAAGCCTCGTGGGAAAGCTTCGAGGGAAAGCCTCCAGGGAAACCCTCAAGGGAAAGCCACAGATCCCTGAACCACGTGACAGCAAGCGTGACACTACTGCGGCAGCTCCGGAGGAAAACGCACGTGCATGCCCCCACACGAGACGAGGCCTGACTCCCCTGGGGAGACTCAGAAGCACCCGAAGATCCATGGCAACACTGGAGAGGAATCCTCAGGTTCCGGCCCCGACTCCACACAAGGTCTTCGGCCCCGCCATCGAAGGGAGAGGAATCCCGAGATGGCCCCTAGCAACTCGCATGGGGACTGGCCTTCCTGAGGCCACCAGAGCCGGTCCCTGAGGTCCCCGTCGGATCTCGAGAAGACCTGCCGCAACTCGAGAAAATCCAGGAGGTTCTCCCCTCCAGACGAGATGAGGCCCATTTCTGCTGAGGCGTCTCGAGGCTGATCTCACGTCACCTCTGGAACTTCGAAAGGGTCCTTCACACCCTTTGTGCAAATAAAGAATTTCCCCGACATACCTGTCTCCACTCGAGAGGAAACACGAGGGTCCCGCCCATATCCAGAGGAGCCACGTATCCGCCTCGTATCTCGAGATGAGGGATCCTTTCCCTGCTTCCTCGGGAAAGAGTTCCCGGCGTTCCTGTCGCATCTCAAGAGGAGGCCCTCTCAACAGGAACGGCGAGAGGAACTCCAGGGTGGTGCCACCATTCCAAGAGTCCCCCAGATGTCTCAGTCCATTCCAGAGGAACCTCTTTTCCCTTCACCGGCTCGTCTTTCACGCCGAGGATCGACTCACACCCAGGTGGCACGTGGCACAGCCCTGGGGGAAAGCCTCGTGGGAAAGCTTCGAGGGAAAGCCTCCAGGGAAAGCCTCAAGGGAAAGCCACAGATCCCTTGATCCACGTGACAAGAAGCGTGACACTACTGCGGCAGCTCTGGAGGAAAACGCACGTGCATGCCCCCACACGAGACGAGGCCTGACTCCCCTGGGGAGACTCAGAAGCACCCGAAGATCCATGGCAACACTGGAGAGGAATCCTCAGGTTCCGGCCCCGACTCCACACAAGGTCTTCGGCCCCGACATCGAAGGGAGAGGAATCCCGAGATGGCCCCTAGCAACTCGCATGGGGACTGGCCTTCCTGAGGCCACCAGAGCCGGTCCCTGAGGTCCCCGTCGGATCTCGAGAAGACCTGCCGCAACTCGAGAAAATCCAGGAGGTTCTCCCCTCCAGACGAGATGAGGCCCATTTCTGCTGAGGCGTCTCGAGGCTGATCTCACCTCACCTCTGGAACTTCGAAAGGGTCCTTCACACCCTTTGTGAAAATAAAGAATTTCCCCGACATACCCGTCTCCACTCGAGAGGAAACACGAGGGTCCCGCCCACATCCAGAGGAGCCCCGTTTCCGCCTCGTAGCTCGAGATGAGGGATCCTTTCCCTGTTTCCTCGGGAAAGAGTTCCCGGCGTTCCTGTCGCATCTCAAGAGGAGGCCCTCTCAACAGGAACGGCGAGAGGAACACCAGGGTCGTGCCACCATTCCAAGAGTCCCCCAGATGTCTAAGTCCATTCCAGAGGAACCTCTTTTCCCTTCACCGGCTCGTCTTTCATGCCGAGGATCGACTCACACCAAGGTGGCACGTGGCACAGCCCTGTGGGAAATCCTGGAGGGACAGCCTCGATGGAAAGCCACAGACCCCTTGATCCACCTGACAGGAAGCGTGACGCTACTTCTGCAGCTCGGGAGGAAAGCGCACGTGCATGCCCCCTCTCGAGACGAGGCCTGACTCCCCTGGGGAGGCTCAGAAGCATGCCGAGATCCATGGCAACACTGGAGAGGAATCCTCAGGTTCCGGCCCCGACTCCACACAAGGTCTTAGGCCCCGGCATGGACGGGAGAGGAAACCCGAGATGGCCGCTAGCAACTCGCATGAGGACTGGCCTTTCCTGAGCCCACCAGAGCGGGTCCCTGAGGTCCCCGTCGTAACTCGAGAAGACCTGCCGCAACTCGAGAAAATCCAGAAGGTTCTCCCCTCCAGGCGAGATGAGGCCCATTTCCGCTGAGGCGTCTCGAGGCTGATCACACCTCACCTCTGGAACTTCGGAAGGGTCTTTCACACCCTTGGTCTAAATCAAGAAGATCCCCAACATACCCGTCTCCACTCGAGAGGAAACACGAGGGTCCCGCCCACATCCAGAGGAGCCCCGTTTCCGCCTCGTAGCTCGAGATGAGGGATCCTTTCCCTGTTTCCTCGGGAAAGAGTTCCCGGCGTTCCTGTCGCATCTCAAGAGGATGCCCTCTCAACAGGAACGGCGAGAGGAATTTCAGGGTCGTGCCACCATTCCAAGACTCCCCCAGATGTCTCAGTCCATTCCAGAGGAAACTCTTTTCCCTTCTCCGGCTCGTCTTTCACGCCGAGGATCGACTCACACCCAGGTGGCACGTGGCACAGCCCTGGGGGAAAGCCTCGTGGGAAAGCTTCGAGGGAAAGCCTCCAGGGAAAGCCTCAAGGGAAAGCCACAGATCCCTTGATCCACGTGACAGCAAGCGTGACACTACTGCGGCAGCACTGGAGGAAAGCGCACGTGCATGCCCCCACTCGAGACGAAGCCTGACTCCCCTGGGGAGACTCAGAAGCACACGAAGATCCATGGCAACACTGGAGAGGAATCCTCAGGTTCCGGCCCCGACTCCACACAAGGTCTTCGGCCCCGACATCGAAGGGAGAGGAATCCCGAGATGGCCCCTAGCAACTCGCATGGGGACTGGCCTTCCTGAGGCCACCAGAACCGGTCCCTGAGGTCCCCGGCGTATCTCGAGAAGACCTGCCGCAACTCGAGAAAATCCAGGAGGTTCTCCCCTCCAGACGAGATGAGGCCCATTTCTGCTGAGGCGTCTCGAGGCTGATCTCACCTCACCTCTGGAACTTCGAAAGGGTTCTTCACACCCTTTGTGCAAATAAAGAATTTCCCCGACATACCCGTCTCCACTCGAGAGGAAACACGAGGGTCCCGCCCACATCCAGAGGAGCCAGGTATCCGCCTGGTAGCTCGAGATGAGGGATCCTTTCCCTGCTTCCTCGGGAAAGAGTTCCCAGCGTTCCTGTCGCTTCTCAAGAGGAGGCCCTCTCAACAGGAACGGCGAGAGGAACTCCAGGGTGGTGCCACCATCCAAGAGTCCCCCAGATGTTTCAGTCCATTCCAGAGGAACCTCTACTCCCTTCACCGGCTCGTCTTTCACGTCGAGGATCGACTCACACCCAGGTGGCACGTGGCACAGCCCTGGGGGAAAGCCTCGTGGGAAAGCTTCGAGGGAAAGCCTCCAGGGAAACCCTCAAGGGAAAGCCACAGATCCCTTGATCCACGTGACAGCAAGCGTGACACTACTGCGGCAGCTCCGGAGGAAAACGCACGTGCATGCCCCCACTCGAGACGAGGCCTTACTCCCCTGGGGAGACTCAGAAGCACCCGAAGATCCATGGCAACACTGGAGAGGAATCCTCAGGTTCCGGCCCCGACTCCACACAAGGTCTTCGGCCCCGCCATCGAAGGGAGAGGAATCCCGAGATGGCCCCTAGCAACTCGCATGGGGACTGGCCTTCCTGAGGCCACCAGAGCCGGTCCCTGAGGTCCCCGTCGTATCTCGAGAAGACCTGCCACAACTCGAGAAAATCCAGGAGGTTCTCCCCTCCAGACGAGATGAGGCCCATTTCCGCTGAGGCGTCTCTAGGCTGATCTCACCTCACCTCTGGAACTTCGAAAGGGTCCTTCACACCCTTTGTGCAAATAAAGAATTTCCCCGACATACCCGTCTCCACTCGAGAGGAAACACGAGGGTCCCGCCCACATCCAGAGGAGCCACGTATCCGCCTCGTAGCTCGAGATGAGGGATCCTTTCCCTGCTTCCTCGGGAAAGAGTTCCCGGCGTTCCTGTCGCATCTCAAGAGGAGGCCCTCTCAACAGGAACGGCGAGAGGAACTCCAGGGTGGTGCCACCATCCAAGAGTCCCCCAGATGTTTCAGTCCATTCCAGAGGAACCTCTATTCCCTTCACCGGCTCGTCTTTCACGTCGAGGATCGACTCACACCCAGGTGGCACGTGGCACAGCCCTGGGGGAAAGCCTCGTGGGAAAGCTTCGAGGGAAAGCCTCCAGGGAAACCCTCAAGGGAAAGCCACAGTTCCCTTGATCCACGTGACAGCAAGCGTGACACTACTGCGGCAGCTCCGGAGGAAAACGCACGTGCATGCCCCCACTCGAGACGAGGCCTGACTCCCCTGGGGAGACTCAGAAGAACCCGAAGATCCATGGCAACACTGGAGAGGAATCCTCAGGTTCCGGCCCCGACTCCACACAAGGTCTTCGGCCCCGCCATCGAAGGGAGAGGAATCCCGAGATGGCCCCTAGCAACTCGCATGGGGACTGGCCTTCCTGAGGCCACCAGAGCCGGTCCCTGAGGTCCCCGTCGGATCTCGAGAAGACCTGCCGCAACTCGAGAAAATCCAGGAGGTTCTCCCCTCCAGACGAGATGAGGCCCATTTCTGCTGAGGCGTCTCTAGGCTGATCTCACCTCACCTCTGGAACTTCGAAAGGGTCCTTCACACCCTTTGTGCAAATAAAGAATTTCCCCGACATACCCGTCTCCACTCGAGAGGAAACACGAGGGTCCCGCCCACATCCAGAGGAGCCATGTATCCGCCTCGTAGCTCGAGATGAGGGATCCTTTCCCTGCTTCCTCGGGAAAGAGTTCCCGGCGTTCCTGTCGCATCTCAAGAGGAGGCCCTCTCAACAGGAACGGCGAGAGGAATTCCAGGGTCGTGCCACCATTCCAAGAGTCCCCCAGATGTCTCTGTCCATTTCAGAGGAACCTCTTTTCCCTTCACCGGCTCGTCTTTCACGCCGAGGATCGACTCACACCCAGGTGGCACGTGGCACAGCCCTGGGGGAAAGCCTCGTGGGAAAGCTTCGAGGGAAAGCCTCCAGGGAAAGCCTCAAGGGAAAGCCACAGATCCCTTGATCCACGTGACAACAAGCGTGACACTACTGCGGCAGCTCTGGAGGAAAACGCACGTGCATGCCCCCACACGAGACGAGGCCTGACTCCCCTGGGGAGACTCAGAAGCACCCGAAGATCCATGGCAACACTGGAGAGGAATCCTCAGGTTCCGGCCCCGACTCCACACAAGGTCTTCGGCCCCGACATCGAAGGGAGAGGAATCCCGAGATGGCCCCTAGCAACTCGCATGGGGACTGGCCTTTCCTGAGCCCACCAGAGCGGGGCCCTGAGGTCCCCGTCGTAACTCGAGAAGACCTGCCGCAACTCGAGAAAATCCAGGAGGTTCTCCCCTCCAGGCGAGATGAGGCCCATTTCCGCTGAGGCGTCTTGAGGCTGATCACACCTCACCTCTGGAACTTCGGAAGGGTCTTTCACACCCTTGGTCTAAATCAAGAAGATCCCCAACATACCCGTCTCCACTCGAGAGGAAACACGAGGGTCCCGCCCACATCCAGAGGAGCCCCGTTTCCGCCTCGTAGCTCGAGATGAGGGATCCTTTCCCTGTTTCCTCGGGAAAGAGTTCCCGGCGTTCCTGTCGCATCTCAAGAGGATGCCCTCTCAACAGGAACGGCGAGAGGAATTTCAGGGTCGTGCCACCATTCCAAGACTCCCCCAGATGTCTCAGTCCATTCCAGAGGAACCTCTTTTCCCTTCTCCGGCTCGTCTTTCACGCCGAGGATCGACTCACACCCAGGTGGCACGTGGCACAGCCCTGGGGGAAAGCCTCGTGGGAAAGCTTCGAGGGAAAGCCTCCAGGGAAAGCCTCAAGGGAAAGCCACAGATCCCTTGATCCACGTGACAGCAAGCGTGACACTACTGCGGCAGCACTGGAGGAAAGCGCACGTGCATGCCCCCACTCGAGACGAAGCCTGACTCCCCTGGGGAGACTCAGAAGCACCCGAAGATCCATGGCAACACTGGAGAGGAATCCTCAGGTTCCGGCCCCGACTCCACACAAGGTCTTCGGCCCCGACATCGAAGGGAGAGGAATCCCGAGATGGCCCCTAGCAACTCGCATGGGGACTGGCCTTCCTGAGGCCACCAGAACCGGTCCCTGAGGTCCCCGGCGTATCTCGAGAAGACCTGCCGCAACTCGAGAAAATCCAGGAGGTTCTCCCCTCCAGACGAGATGAGGCCCATTTCTGCTGAGGCGTCTCGAGGCTGATCTCACCTCACCTCTGGAACTTCGAAAGGGTCCTTCACACCCTTTGTGCAAATAAAGAATTTCCCCGACATACCCGTCTCCACTCGAGAGGAAACACGAGGGTCCCGCCCACATCCAGAGGAGCCAGGTATCCGCCTGGTAGCTCGAGATGAGGGATCCTTTCCCTGCTTCCTCGGGAAAGAGTTCCCAGCGTTCCTGTCGCTTCTCAAGAGGAGGCCCTCTCAACAGGAACGGCGAGAGGAACTCCAGGGTGGTGCCACCATCCAAGAGTCCCCCAGATGTTTCAGTCCATTCCAGAGGAACCTCTACTCCCTTCACCGGCTCGTCTTTCACGTCGAGGATCGACTCACACCCAGGTGGCACGTGGCACAGCCCTGGGGGAAAGCCTCGTGGGAAAGCTTCGAGGGAAAGCCTCCAGGGAAACCCTCAAGGGAAAGCCACAGATCCCTTGATCCACGTGACAGCAAGCGTGACACTACTGCGGCAGCTCCGGAGGAAAACGCACGTGCATGCCCCCACTCGAGACGAGGCCTGACTCCCCTGGGGAGACTCAGAAGCACCCGAAGATCCATGGCAACACTGGAGAGGAATCCTCAGGTTCCGGCCCCGACTCCACACAAGGTCTTCGGCCCCGCCATCGAAGGGAGAGGAATCCCGAGATGGCCCCTAGCAACTCGCATGGGGACTGGCCTTCCGGAGGCCACCAGAGCCGGTCCCTGAGGTCCCCGTCGGATCTCGAGAAGACCTGCCGCAACTCGAGTAAATCCAGGAGGTTCTCCCCTCCAGACGAGATGAGGCCCATTTCTGCTGAGGCGTCTCGAGGCTGATCTCACCTCACCTCTGGAACTTCGAAAGGGTCCTTCACACCCTTTGTGCAAATAAAGAATTTCCCCGACATACCTGTCTCCACTCGAGAGGAAACACGAGGGTCCCGCCCACATCCAGAGGAGCCACGTATCCACCTCGTAGCTCGAGATGAGGGATCCTTTCCCTGCTTCCTCGGGAAAGAGTTTCCGGCGTTCCTGTCGCATCTCAAGAGGAGGCCCTCTCAACAGGAACGGCGAGAGGAACTCCAGGGTGGTGCCACCATTCCAAGAGTCCCCCAGATGTCTCAGTCCATTCCAGAGGAACCTCTTTTCCCTTCACCGGCTCGTCTTTCACGCCGAGGATCGACTCACACCCAGGTGGCACGTGGCACAGCCCTGGGGGAAAGCCTCGTGGGAAAGCTTCGAGGGAAAGCCTCCAGGGAAGCCTCAAGGGAAAGCCACAGATCCCTTGATCCACGTGACAGCAAGCGTGACACTACTGCGGCAGCTCCGGAGGAAAACGCACGTGCATGCCCCCACACGAGACGAGGCCTGACTCCCCTGGGCAGACTCAGAAGCACCCGAAGATCCATGGCAACACTGGAGAGGAAGCCTCAGGTTCCGGCCCCGACTCCACACAAGGTCTTCGGCCCCGACATCGAAGGGAGAGGAATCCCGAGATGGCCCCTAGCAACTCGCATGGGGACTGGCCTTCCTGAGGCCACCAGAGCCGGTCCCTGAGGTCCCCGTCGTATCTCGAGAAGACCTGCCACAACTCGAGAAAATCCAGGAGGTTCTCCCCTCCAGGCGAGATGAGGCCCATTTCCGCTGAGGCGTCTCTAGGCTGATCTCACCTCACCTCTGGAACTTCGAAAGGGTCCTTCACACCCTTTGTGCAAATAAAGAATTTCCCCGACATACCCGTCTCCACTCGAGAGGAAACACGAGGGTCCCGCCCACATCCAGAGGAGCCACGTATCCGCCTCGTAGCTCGAGATGAGGGATCCTTTCCCTGCTTCCTCGGGAAAGAGTTCCCAGCGTTCCTGTCGCTTCTCAAGAGGAGGCCCTCTCAACAGGAACGGCGAGAGGAACTCCAGGGTGGTGCCACCATCCAAGAGTCCCCCAGATGTTTCAGTCCATTCCAGAGGAACCTCTATTCCCTTCACCGGCTCGTCTTTCACGTCGAGGATCGACTCACACCCAGGTGGCACGTGGCACAGCCCTGGGGGAAAGCCTCGTGGGAAAGCTTCGAGGGAAAGCCTCCAGGGAAACCCTCAAGGGAAAGCCACAGATCCCTTGATCCACGTGACAGCAAGCGTGACACTACTGCGGCAGCACCGGAGGAAAGCGCACGTGCATGCCCCCACTCGAGACGAAGCCTGACTCCCCTGGGGAGACTCAGAAGCACCCGAAGATCCATGGCAACACTGGAGAGGAATCCTCAGGTTCCGGCCCCGACTCCACACAAGGTCTTCGGCCTCGACATCGAAGGGAGAGGAATCCCGAGATGGCCCCTAGCAACTCGCATGGGGACTGGCCTTCCTGAGGCCACCAGAACCGGTCCCTGAGGTCCCCGGCGTATCTCGAGAAGACCTGCCGCAACTCGAGAAAATCCAGGAGGTTCTCCCCTCCAGACGAGATGAGGCCCATTTCCGCTGAGGCGTCTCGAGGCTGATCTCACCTCACCTCTGGAACTTCGAAAGGGTCCTTCACACCCTTTGTGCAAATAAAGAATTTCCCCGACATACCCGTCTCCACTCGAGAGGAAACACGAGGGTCCCGCCCACATCCAGAGGAGCCAGGTATCCGCCTGGTAGCTCGAGATGAGGGATCCTTTCCCTGCTTCCTCGGGAAAGAGTTCCCAGCGTTCCTGTCGCTTCTCAAGAGGAGGCCCTCTCAACAGGAACGGCGAGAGGAACTCCAGGGTGGTGCCACCATCCAAGAGTCCCCCAGATGTTTCAGTCCATTCCAGAGGAACCTCTATTCCCTTCACCGGCTCGTCTTTCACGTCGAGGATCGACTCACACCCAGGTGGCACGTGGCACAGCCCTGGGGGAAAGCCTCGTGGGAAAGCTTCGAGTGAAAGCCTCCAGGGAAACCCTCAAGGGAAAACCACAGATCCCTTGATCCACGTGACAGCAAGCGTGACACTACTGCGGCAGCTCCGGAGGAAAACGCACGTGCATGCCCCCACTCGAGACGAGGCCTGACTCCCCTGGGGAGACTCAGAAGCACCCGAAGATCCATGGCAACACTGGAGAGGAATCCTCAGGTTCCGGCCCCGACTCCACACAAGGTCTTCGGCCCCGCCATCGAAGGGAGAGGAATCCCGAGATGGCCCCTAGCAACTCGCATGGGGACTGGCCTTCCTGAGGCCACCAGAGCCGGTCCCTGAGGTCCCCGTCGGATCTCGAGAAGACCTGCCGCAACTCGAGAAAATCCAGGAGGTTCTCCCCTCCAGACGAGATGAGGCCCATTTCTGCTGAGGCGTCTCGAGGCTGATCTCACCTCACCTCTGGAACTTCGAAAGGGTCCTTCACACCCTTTGTGCAAATAAAGAATTTCCCCGACATACCTGTCTCCACTCGAGAGGAAACACGAGGGTCCCGCCCACATCCAGAGGAGCCACGTATCCACCTCGTAGCTCGAGATGAGGGATCCTTTCCCTGCTTCCTCGGGAAAGAGTTTCCGGCGTTCCTGTCGCATCTCAAGAGGAGGCCCTCTCAACAGGAACGGCGAGAGGAACTCCAGGGTGGTGCCACCATTCCAAGAGTCCCCCAGATGTCTCAGTCCATTCCAGAGGAACCTCTTTTCCCTTCACCGGCTCGTCTTTCACGCCGAGGATCGACTCACACCCAGGTGGCACGTGGCACAGCCCTGGGGGAAAGCCTCGTGGGAAAGCTTCGAGGGAAAGCCTCCAGGGAAGCCTCAAGGGAAAGCCACAGATCCCTTGATCCACGTGACAGCAAGCGTGACACTACTGCGGCAGCTCCGGAGGAAAACGCACGTGCATGCCCCCACACGAGACGAGGCCTGACTCCCCTGGGCAGACTCAGAAGCACCCGAAGATCCATGGCAACACTGGAGAGGAATCCTCAGGTTCCGGCCCCGACTCCACACAAGGTCTTCGGCCCTGACATCGAAGGGAGAGGAATCCCGAGATGGCCCCTAGCAACTCGCATGGGGACTGGCCTTCCTGAGGCCACCAGAGCCGGTCCCTGAGGTCCCCGTCGTATCTCGAGAAGACCTGCCACAACTCGAGAAAATCCAGGAGGTTCTCCCCTCCAGACGAGATGAGGCCCATTTCCGCTGAGGCGTCTCTAGGCTGATCTCACCTCACCTCTGGAACTTCGAAAGGGTCCTTCACACCCTTTGTGCAAATAAAGAATTTCCCCGACATACCCGTCTCCACTCGAGAGGAAACACGAGGGTCCCGCCCACATCCAGAGGAGCCATGTATCCGCCTCGTAGCTCGAGATGAGGGATCCTTTCCCTGCTTCCTCGGGAAAGAGTTCCCGGCGTTCCTGTCGCATCTCAAGAGGAGGCCCTCTCAACAGGAACGGCGAGAGGAATTCCAGGGTCGTGCCACCATTCCAAGAGTCCCCCAGATGTCTCTGTCCATTTCAGAGGAACCTCTTTTCCCTTCACCGGCTCGTCTTTCACGCCGAGGATCGACTCACACCCAGGTGGCACGTGGCACAGCCCTGGGGGAAAGCCTCGTGGGAAAGCTTCGAGGGAAAGCCTCCAGGGAAAGCCTCAAGGGAAAGCCACAGATCCCTTGATCCACGTGACAACAAGCGTGACACTACTGCGGCAGCTCTGGAGGAAAACGCACGTGCATGCCCCCACACGAGACGAGGCCTGACTCCCCTGGGGAGACTCAGAAGCACCCGAAGATCCATGGCAACACTGGAGAGGAATCCTCAGGTTCCGGCCCCGACTCCACACAAGGTCTTCGGCCCCGCCATCGAAGGGAGAGGAATCCCGAGATGGCCCCTAGCAACTCGCATGGGGACTGGCCTTCCTGAGGCCACCAGAGCCGGTCCCTGAGGTCCCCGTCGGATCTCGAGAAGACCTGTCGCAACTCGAGAAAATCCAGGAGGTTCTCCCCTCCAGACGAGATGAGGCCCATTTCTGCTGAGGCGTCTCGAGGCTGATCTCACCTCACCTCTGGAACTTCGAAAGGGTCCTTCACACCCTTGGTGCAAATCAAGAATTTCCCCGACATACCCGTCTCCACTCGAGAGGAAACACGAGGGTCCCGCCCACATCCAGAGGAGCCAGGTATCCGCCTGGTAGCTCGAGATGAGGGATCCTTTCCCTGCTTCCTCGGGAAAGAGTTCCCAGCGTTCCTGTCGCTTCTCAAGAGGAGGCCCTCTCAACAGGAACGGCGAGAGGAACTCCAGGGTGGTGCCACCATCCAAGAGTCCCCCAGATGTTTCAGTCCATTCCAGAGGAACCTCTATTCCCTTCACCGGCTCGTCTTTCACGTCGAGGATCGACTCACACCCAGGTGGCACGTGGCACAGCCCTGGGGGAAAGCCTCGTGGGAAAGCTTCGAGGGAAAGCCTCCAGGGAAACCCTCAAGGGAAAACCACAGATCCCTTGATCCACGTGACAGCAAGCGTGACACTACTGCGGCAGCTCCGGAGGAAAACGCACGTGCATGCCCCCACTCGAGACGAGGCCTGACTCCCCTGGGGAGACTCAGAAGCACCCGAAGATCCATGGCAACACTGGAGAGGAATCCTCAGGTTCCGGCCCCGACTCCACACAAGGTCTTCGGCCCCGCCATCGAAGGGAGAGGAATCCCGAGATGGCCCCTAGCAACTCGCATGGGGACTGGCCTTCCTGAGGCCACCAGAGCCGGTCCCTGAGGTCCCCGTCGGATCTCGAGAAGACCTGCCGCAACTCGAGAAAATCCAGGAGGTTCTCCCCTCCAGACGAGATGAGGCCCATTTCTGCTGAGGCGTCTCGAGGCTGATCTCACCTCACCTCTGGAACTTCGAAAGGGTCCTTCACACCCTTTGTGCAAATAAAGAATTTCCCCGACATACCTGTCTCCACTCGAGAGGAAACACGAGGGTCCCGCCCACATCCAGAGGAGCCACGTATCCACCTCGTAGCTCGAGATGAGGGATCCTTTCCCTGCTTCCTCGGGAAAGAGTTTCCGGCGTTCCTGTCGCATCTCAAGAGGAGGCCCTCTCAACAGGAACGGCGAGAGGAACTCCAGGGTGGTGCCACCATTCCAAGAGTCCCCCAGATGTCTCAGTCCATTCCAGAGGAACCTCTTTTCCCTTCACCGGCTCGTCTTTCACGCCGAGGATCGACTCACACCCAGGTGGCACGTGGCACAGCCCTGGGGGAAAGCCTCGTGGGAAAGCTTCGAGGGAAAGCCTCCAGGGAAGCCTCAAGGGAAAGCCACAGATCCCTTGATCCACGTGACAGCAAGCGTGACACTACTGCGGCAGCTCCGGAGGAAAACGCACGTGCATGCCCCCACACGAGATGAGGCCTGACTCCCCTGGGCAGACTCAGAAGCACCCGAAGATCCATGGCAACACTGGAGAGGAATCCTCAGGTTCCGGCCCCGACTCCACACAAGGTCTTCGGCCCCGACATCGAAGGGAGAGAAATCCCGAGATGGCCCCTAGCAACTCGCATGGGGACTGGCCTTCCTGAGGCCACCAGAGCCGGTCCCTGAGGTCCCCGTCGTATCTCGAGAAGACCTGCCACAACTCGAGAAAATCCAGGAGGTTCTCCCCTCCAGACGAGATGAGGCCCATTTCTGCTGAGGCGTCTCTAGGCTGATCTCACCTCACCTCTGGAACTTCGAAAGGGTCCTTCACACCCTTTGTGCAAATAAAGAATTTCCCCGACATACCCGTCTCCACTCGAGAGGAAACACGAGGGTCCCGCCCACATCCAGAGGAGCCATGTATCCGCCTCGTAGCTCGAGATGAGGGATCCTTTCCCTGCTTCCTCGGGAAAGAGTTCCCGGCGTTCCTGTCGCATCTCAAGAGGAGGCCCTCTCAACAGGAACGGCGAGAGGAATTCCAGGGTCGTGCCACCATTCCAAGAGTCCCCCAGATGTCTCTGTCCATTTCAGAGGAACCTCTTTTCCCTTCACCGGCTCGTCTTTCACGCCGAGGATCGACTCACACCCAG
Source organism: Budorcas taxicolor (assembly GCF_023091745.1). NCBI lineage: Eukaryota > Metazoa > Chordata > Mammalia > Artiodactyla > Bovidae > Budorcas > Budorcas taxicolor. Next base: position 65,103,757 of record NC_068910.1, read on the forward strand.
GTGGCACGTGGCACAGCCCTGGGGGAAAGCCTCGTGGGAAAGCTTCGAGGGAAAGCCTCCAGGGAAAGCCTCAAGGGAAAGCCACAGATCCCTTGATCCACGTGACAACAAGCGTGACACTACTGCGGCAGCTCTGGAGGAAAACGCACGTGCATGCCCCCACACGAGACGAGGCCTGACTCCCCTGGGGAGACTCAGAAGCACCCGAAGATCCATGGCAACACTGGAGAGGAATCCTCAGGTTCCGGCCCCGACTCCACACAAGGTCTTCGGCCCCGCCATCGAAGGGAGAGGAATCCCGAGATGGCCCCTAGCAACTCGCATGGGGACTGGCCTTCCTGAGGCCACCAGAGCCGGTCCCTGAGGTCCCCGTCGGATCTCGAGAAGACCTGTCGCAACTCGAGAAAATCCAGGAGGTTCTCCCCTCCAGACGAGATGAGGCCCATTTCTGCTGAGGCGTCTCGAGGCTGATCTCACCTCACCTCTGGAACTTCGAAAGGGTCCTTCACACCCTTGGTGCAAATCAAGAATTTCCCCGACATACCCGTCTCCACTCGAGAGGAAACACGAGGGTCCCGCCCACATCCAGAGGAGCCACGTATCCGCCTCGTAGCTCGAGATGAGGGATCCTTTCCCTGCTTGCTCGGGAAAGAGTTCCCGGCGTTCCTGTCGCATCTCAAGAGGAGGCCCTCTCAACAGGAACGGCGAGAGGAATTCCAGGGTCGTGCCACCAATCCAAGAGTCCCCCAGATGTCTAAGTCCATTCCAGAGGAACCTCTTTTCCCTTCACCGGCTCGACTTTCACGCCGAGGATCGACTCACACCAAGGTGGCACGTGGCACAGCCCTGTGGGAAATCCTGGAGGGACAGCCTCGATGGAAAGCCACAGACCCCTTGATCCACCTGACAGGAAGCGTGACGCTACTTCTGCAGCTCGGGAGGAAAGCGCACGTGCATGCCCCCTCTCGAGACGAGGCCTGACTCCCCTGGGGAGGCTCAGAAGCATGCCGAGATCCATGGCAACACTGGAGAGGAATCCTCAGGTTCGGGCCCCGACTCCACACAAGGTCTTCGGCCCCGGCATGGACGGGAGAGGAATCCCGAGATGGCCGCTAGCAACTCGCATGGGGACTGGCCTTTCCTGAGCCCACCAGAGCGGGTCCCTGAGGTCCCCGTCGTAACTCGAGAAGACCTGCCGCAACTCGAGAAAATCCAGGAGGTTCTCCCCTCCAGGCGAGATGAGGCCCATTTCCGCTGAGGCGTCTTGAGGCTGATCACACCTCACCTCTGGAACTTCGGAAGGGTCTTTCACACCCTTGGTCTAAATCAAGAAGATCCCCAACATACCCGTCTCCACTCGAGAGGAAACACGAGGGTCCCGCCCACATCCAGAGGAGCCCCGTTTCCGCCTCGTAGCTCGAGATGAGGGATCCTTTCCCTGTTTCCTCGGGAAAGAGTTCCCGGCGTTCCTGTCGCATCTCAAGAGGAGGCCCTCTCAACAGGAACGGCGAGAGGAATTCCAGGATCGTGCCACCATTCCAAGACTCCCCCAGATGTCTCAGTCCATTCCAGAGGAAACTCTTTTCCCTTCTCCGGCTCGTCTTTCACGCCGAGGATCGACTCACACCCAGGTGGCACGTGGCACAGCCCTGGGGGAAAGCCTCGTGGGAAAGCTTCGAGGGAAAGCCTCCAGGCAAAGCCTCAAGGGAAAGACACAGATCCCTTGATCCACGTGACAGCAAGGGTGACACTACTGCGGCAGCTCCGGAGGAAAGCGCACGTGCATGCCCCCAATCGAGACGAAGCCTGACTCCCCTGGGGAGACTCAGAAGCACCCGAAGATCCATGGCAACACTGGAGAGGAATCCTCAGGTTCCGGCCCCGACTCCACACAAGGTCTTCGGCCCCGCCATCGAAGGGAGAGGAATCCCGAGATGGCCCCTAGCAACTCGCATGGGGACTGGCCTTTCTGAGGCCACCAGAGCCGGTCCCTGAGGTCCCCGTCGTATCTCGAGAAGACCTGCCACAACTCGAGAAAATCCAGGAGGTTCTCCCCTCCAGACGAGATGAGGACCATTTCTGCTGAGGCGTCTCCAGGCTGATCTCACCTCACCTCTGGAACTTCGAAAGGGTCCTTCACACCCTTTGTGCAACTAAAGAATTTCCCCGACATACCCGTCTCCACTCGAGAGGAAACACGAGGGTCCCGCCCGCATCCAGAGGAGCCCCGTTTCCGCCTCGTAGCTCGAGATGAGGGATCCTTTCCCTGCTTGCTCGGGAAAGAGTTCCCGGCGTTCCTGTCGCATCTCAAGAGGAGGCCCTCTCAACAGGAACGGCGAGAGGAATTCCAGGGTCGTGCCACCATTCCAAGAGTCCCGCAGATGTCTCAGTCCATTCCAGAGGAACCTCTTTTCCCTTCACCGGCTCGTCTTTCACGCCGAGGATCGACTCACACCCAGGTGGCACGTGGCACAGCCCTGGGGCAAAGCCTCGTTGGAAAGCCTCAAGGGAAAGCCACAGATCCCTTGATCCACGTGACAGGAATCGTGACACTACTGCTGCAGCTCGGGAGGAAAGCGCACGTGCATGCCCCCACTCGAGACGAAGCCTGACTCCCCTGGGGAGACTCAGAAGCACCCGAAGATCCATGGCAACACTGGAGAGGAATCCTCAGGTCCCGGCCCCGACTCCACACAAGGTCTTAGGCTCTGCCATCGACAGGAGAGGAACCCCGAGATCGCCCCTAGCAACTTGCATGGGGACCGGCCTTCCTGTGGCCACCAGAGCCGGTCCCTGAGGTCCCCGTCGTATCTCGAGGAGACCTGCCACAACTCGAGAAAATCCAGGAGGTTCTCCCCTCCAGGCGAGATGAGGCCCAATTCCGCTGAGGCGTCTCGAGGCTGATCACACCTCACCTCTGGAACTTCGAAAGGGTCCTTCACACCCTTGGTGCAAATCAAGAATTTCCCCGACATACCCGTCTCCACTCGAGAGGAAACACGAGGGTCCCGCCCACATCCAGAGGAGCCCCGTTTCCGCCACGTAGCTCGAGATGAGGGATCCTTTCCCTGCTTCGTAGGGAAAGAGTTCCCAGCGTTCCCGTCGCATCTCAAGAGGAGGCACTCTGAGCAGGAACGGCGAGAGGAACTCCAGGGTCGTGCCACCATTCCAAGACTCCCCCAGATGTCTCAGTCCATTCCAGAGGAACCTCTTTTCCCTTCACCGGCTCGTCTTTCACGCCGAGGATTGACTCACACCAAGGTGGCACGAGGCACAGCCCTGTGGGAAATCCTGGAGGGACAGCCTCGATGGAAAGCCACAGATCCCTTGATCCACGTGACAGGAAGCGTGACACTACTGCTGCAGCTCGGGAGGAAAGCGCACGTGCGTGCCCCCACTCGAGACGAGGCCTGACTCCCCTGGAGAGACTCAGAAGCACCCCAAGATCCATGGCAACCCTGGAGAGGAATCCTCAGCTTCCGGCCCCGACTCCACACAAGGTCTTATGCCCAGGCATGGACGGGAGAGGAATCCCGAGATGGCCCCTAGCAACTCGCATGGGGACTGGCCTTTCCTGAGGCCACCAGAGCGTTTCCCTGAGGTCCCCATCGTAACTTGAGAAGACCTGCCGCAACTCGAGAAAATCCAGGAGGTTCTCCCCTCCACGAGAGATGACGCCCCTTTCAGCTGAGGCGTCTCAAGGCTGATCACACCTCACCTCTGGAACTTCGAATGGGTCCTTCACACCCTTGGTGCAAATCAAGAAGTTCCCAGACATACCCGTCTCCACTCGAGAGGAAACACGAGGGTCCCGCTACATCCAGAGGAGCACCGTTTCCGCCTCGTAGCTCGAGATGAGGGATCCTTTCCCTGCTTCGTCGGGAAAGAGTTCCCGGCCTTCCCGTCTCATCTCAAGAATAGGCCCTCTCAACAGGACCGGCGAGAGAAACTCCAGGGTCGAGACACCATTCCAAGAGTCCCCCAGATGTCTCAGTGCATTCAAGAGGAAGCTCGTTTCCCTTCACCGGCTCGTCTTTCACGCCGAGGATCGACTCACACCAAGGTGGCACGTGGCACAGCCCTGAGGGAAAGCCTCGTGGGAAAGCCTCGAGGGAAAGCCACAGATCCCTTGATCCACGTGACAGGAAGCGTGACTCTACTGCTGCAGCTCGGGAGAAAAGCGCACGTGCATGCCCCCACTCGAGACGAGGCCTGACTCCCCTGGGGATACTCAGAAGCACCCCAAGATCCATGGCAACCCTGGAGAGGAATCCTCAGCTTCCCGCACCGACTCCACAAAAGGACTTAGGCCCCGTCATGGACGGGAGAGGAATTCGGAGAGGGCCCCTAGCAACTCGCATGGGGACTGTCCTTTCCTGAGGCCACCAGAGCGGGTCCCTGAGGTCCGCGTCGTAACTCGAGAAGACCTGCCGCAATTCGAGAAAATCCAGGAGGTTCTACCCTCCAGGCGAGATGAGGCCCATTTCCGCTGAGGCGTCTCGAGGCTGATCACACCTCACCTCTGGAACTTCGAAAGGTTCCTTCACACCCTTGGTGCAAATCAAGAAGTTCCCCGACATACCCGTCTCCACTCGAGCGGAAACACGAGGGTCCCGCCCACATCCAGAGGAGACCCGTTTCCGCCTCGTAGCTCCAGATGATGGATCCTTTCCCTGCTTCGTCGGGAAAGAGTTCCCGGCGTTCCCGTCGCACCTCAAGAGGAGGCCCTCTCAACAGGAACGGCGATAGGAACTCCAGGGACCTGCCACCATTCCAAGAGTCCCCCAGATGTCTCAGTCCATTCCAGAGGAACCTCTTTTCCCTTCACCGGCTCGTCTTTCACGCCGAGGATCGACTCACACCAAGGTGGCACGTGGCACAGCCCGGTGGGAAAGCCTCTTGGGAAAGCCTCGAGGGAAAGCCACAGATCCCTTGATCCACGTGACAGGAAGCGTGACACTACTGCTGCAGCTCGGGAGGAAAGCGCACGTGCATGCCCCCACTCGAGACGAGGCCTGACTCCCCTGGGGAGACTCAGAAGCACCCCAAGATCCATGGCAACCCTGGAGAGGAAACCTCAGCTTCCGGCCCCGACTCCACACAAGGTCTTAGGCCCCGGCATGGACGGGAGAGGAATCCCGAGAGGGCCCCTAGCAACTCGCATGGGGTCTGTCCTTTCCTGAGGCCACCAGAGCGGGTCCCTGAGGTCCCCGTCGTAACTCGAGAAGACCTGCCGCAACTCGAGAAAATCCAGGAGGTTCTCCCCTCCAGGCGAGATGAGGCCCATTTCCTCTGAGGCGTCTCGAGGCTGATCACACCTCACCTCTGGAAATTCGAAAGGTTCCTTCACACCCTGGGTGCAACTCAAGAAGTTCCCCGACATACCCGTCTTCACTCGAGCGGAAACACGAGGGTCCCGCCCACATCCAGAGGTGCTCCATTTCCGCCTCTTAGCTCCAGATGATGGATCCTTTCCCTGCGTCGTCGGGAAAGAGATCCCGGCGTTCCCTTCGCATCTCAAGAGGAGGCCCTCTCAACAGGAACGGCGAGAGGAATTCCAGGGTCGTGCCACCATTCCAAGACTCCCCCAGATGTCTCAGTCCATTCCACAGGAACCTCTTTCCCCTTCACCGGCTTGTCTTTCACGCCGAGGATAGACTCATACCAAGGTGGCACGTGGCACCGCCCTGTGGGAAAGCCTCGTGGGAAAGCCTGGAGGGAAAGCCTCGAGGGAAAGACACAGATCCCTTGATCCACGTGCCAGGAAGCGTGACACTACTGCTGCAGCTCGGGAGGAAAGCGCACGTGCATGTCCCCATTCGAGACGAGGCCTGACTCCCCTGGGGAGACTCAGAAGCACCCCAAGATCCATGTCAACACTGGAGAGGAATCCTCAGCTTCCGCGCCCGACTTCACACAAGGTCTTAGGCCCCGGCATGGACGGGAGAGGAATCCCGAGATGGCCCCTAGCAACTCCCATGGGGACTGGCCTTTCCAGAGGCCATCAGAGCGGGTCCCTGAGGTCCCCGTCGTAACTCGAGAAGACTTGCCGCAACTCGAGAAAATCCAGGAGGTTCTCCCCTCCAGGCGAGATGAGGCCCATTTCCGCTGAGGCGTCTCGAGGCTGATCACACCTTACCTCTGGAACTTCGATAGGGTCCTTCACACCCTTGGTGCAAATCAAGAAGTTCCCCGACATACCCGTCTCCAATCGAGAGGAAACACGAGGGTCCCGCCCACATCCAGAGGTGCCCCGTTTCCGCCTCGTTGCTCCAGATGATGGATCCTTTCCCTGGTTCGTCGGGAAATAGTTCCCGGGATTCCCGTCGAATCTCAGGAAGAGGCCCTCTCAACAGGAACGGCGAGAGGAACTCCAGGGTCGTGCCACCAGTCCAAGAGTCCCCCAGATGTCTCAGTCCATTCCAGAGGAACCTCTTTTTCTTTCACCGGCTCGTCTTTCACGCCGAGGATCGACTCACATCAAGGTGGCACCTGGCACAGCCCTGTTCGAAAACCTCTTGGAAAAGCCTCGAGGGAAAGCCTAGAGGGAAAGACACAGATCCCCTGATCCACGTGACAGGAAGCGTGACAATACTGCTGCAGCTCGGGAGGAAAGCGCACGTGCATGCCCCCATTCGAGACGAGGCCTGACTCCCCTGGGGAGACTCAGAAGCACCCCAAGATCCATGGCAACACTAGAGAGGAATCATCAGGTTCCAGCCCCGACTCCACACAAGGTCTTAGGCCCCGGCATGGACGGGAGAGGAATCCCAAGAGGGCCCCTAGCAACACGCATGGGGACTGAATTTTTCTGCGGCCACCAGAGCTGGTCCATGTTGTCCCCGTCGTAACTCGAGCAGACCTGCCGCAACTCGAGAAAATCCAGCAGGTTCTCCCCTCCAGGCGAGATGAGCCCCATTTCCGCTGAGGCGTCTCGAGGCTGATCACACCTCACCTCCGGAACTTCGAAAGGGTCCTTCACACCCTTGGTGCAAATCAAGAAGTTCCCCGACATACCCGTCTCCACTCGAGAGGAAAGACGGGGCTCCCGGCCACATCCAGAGAAGCCCCATTTCCGCCTCGTAGCTCAGGATGAGGGATCCTTTCCCTGCTTGCTCGGGAAAGAGTTCTCGACCTTCCCGTAGCAACTCAAGAGGAGGCCCTCTCAACAGGAACGGCGAGAGGAACTCCAGGGTCCTGCCACCATTCCAAGAGTCCCCCAGATGTCTCAGTCCATTCCAGAGGAACCTCTTTTCCCTTCACCGGCTCGTCTTTCACGCCGAGGATCGACTCACACCAAGGTGGCACGTGGCACAGCCCGGTGGGAAAGCCTCGTGGGAAAGCCTCGAGGGAAAGCCACAGATCCCTTGATCCACGTGACAGGAAGCGTGACACTACTGCTGCAGCTCGGGAGGAAAGCGCACGTGCGTGCCCCCACTCGAGACGAGGCCTGACTCCCCTGGAGAGACTCAGAAGCACCCCAAGATCCATGGCAACCCTGGAGAGGAATCCTCAGCTTCCGGCCCCGACTCCACACAAGGTCTTATGCCCAGGCATGGACGGGAGAGGAATCCCGAGATGGCCCCTAGCAACTCGCATGGGGACTGGCCTTTCCTGAGGCCACCAGAGCGGTTCCCTGAGGTCCCCATCGTAACTTGAGAAGACCTGCCGCAACTCGAGAAAATCCAGGAGGTTCTCCCCTCCACGAGAGATGACGCCCCTTTCAGCTGAGGCGTCTCAAGGCTGATCACACCTCACCTCTGGAACTTCGAATGGGTCCTTCACACCCTTGGTGCAAATCAAGAAGTTCCCAGACATACCCGTCTCCACTCGAGAGGAAACACGAGGGTCCCGCCCACATCCAGAGGAGCCCCGTTTCCGCCTCGTAGCTCGAGATGAGGGATCCTTTCCCTGCTTCCTCGGGAAAGAGTTCCCGGCCTTCCCGTCTCATCTCAAGAATAGGCCCTCTCAACAGGACCGGCGAGAGAAACTCCAGGGTCGAGACACCATTGCAAGAGTCCCCCAGATGTCTCAGTGCATTCAAGAGGAAGCTCGTTTCCCTTCACCGGCTCGTCTTTCACGCCGAGGATCGACTCACACCAAGGTGGCACGTGGCACAGCCCTGAGGGAAAGCCTCGTGGGAAAGCCTCGAGGGAAAGCCACAGATCCCTTGATCCACGTGACAGGAAGCGTGACTCTACTGCTGCAGCTCGGGAGAAAAGCGCACGTGCATGCCCCCACTCGAGACGAGGCCTGACTCCCCTGGGGATACTCAGAAGCACCCCAAGATCCATGGCAACCCTGGAGAGGAATCCTCAGCTTCCCGCACCGACTCCACAAAAGGACTTAGGCCCCGTCATGGACGGGAGAGGAATTCGGAGGGGGCCCCTAGCAACTCGCATGGGGACTGTCCTTTCCTGAGGCCACCAGAGCGGGTCCCTGAGGTCCGCGTCGTAACTCGAGAAGACCTGCCGCAATTCGAGAAAATCCAGGAGGTTCTACCCTCCAGGCGAGATGAGGCCCATTTCCGCTGAGGCGTCTCGAGGCTGATCACACCTCACCTCTGGAACTTCGAAAGGTTCCTTCACACCCTTGGTGCAAATCAAGAAGTTCCCCGACATACCCGTCTCCACTCGAGCGGAAACACGAGGGTCCCGCCCACATCCAGAGGTGCCCCGTTTCCGCCTCGTAGCTCCAGATGATGGATCCTTTCCCTGCTTCGTCGGGAAAGAGTTCCCGGCGTTCCCGTCGCACCTCAAGAGGAGGCCCTCTCAACAGGAACGGCGATAGGAACTCCAGGGACCTGCCACCATTCCAAGAGTCCCCCAGATGTCTCAGTCCATTCCAGAGGAACCTCTTTTCCCTTCACCGGCTCGTCTTTCACGCCGAGGATCGACTCACACCAAGGTGGCACGTGGCACAGCCCGGTGGGAAAGCCTCTTGGGAAAGCCTCGAGGGAAAGCCAGAGATCCCTTGATCCACGTGACAGGAAGCGTGACACTACTGCTGCAGCTCGGGAGGAAAGCGCACGTGCATGCCCCCACTCGAGACGAGGCCTGACTCCCCTGGGGAGACTCAGAAGCACCCCAAGATCCATGGCAACCCTGGAGAGGAAACCTCAGCTTCCGGCCCCGACTCCACACAAGGTCTTAGGCCCCGGCATGGACGGGAGAGGAATCCCGAGAGGGCCCCTAGCAACTCGCATGGGGTCTGTCCTTTCCTGAGGCCACCAGAGCGGGTCCCTGAGGTCCCCGTCGTAACTCGAGAAGACCTGCCGCAACTCGAGAAAATCCAGGAGGTTCTCCCCTCCAGGCGAGATGAGGCCCATTTCCTCTGAGGCGTCTCGAGGCTGATCACACCTCACCTCTGGAAATTCGAAAGGTTCCTTCACACCCTGGGTGCAACTCAAGAAGTTCCCCGACATACCCGTCTTCACTCGAGCGGAAACACGAGGGTCCCGCCCACATCCAGAGGTGCTCCATTTCCGCCTCTTAGCTCCAGATGATGGATCCTTTCCCTGCATCGTCGGGAAAGAGATCCCGGCGTTCCCTTCGCATCTCAAGAGGAGGCCCTCTCAACAGGAACGGCGAGAGGAATTCCAGGGTCGTGCCACCATTCCAAGACTCCCCCAGATGTCTCAGTCCATTCCACAGGAACCTCTTTCCCCTTCACCGGCTTGTCTTTCACGCCGAGGATAGACTCATACCAAGGTGGCACGTGGCACCGCCCTGTGGGAAAGCCTCGTGGGAAAGCCTGGAGGGAAAGCCTCGAGGGAAAGACACAGATCCCTTGATCCACGTGCCAGGAAGCGTGACACTACTGCTGCAGCTCGGGAGGAAAGCGCACGTGCATGTCCCCATTCGAGACGAGGCCTGACTCCCCTGGGGAGACTCAGAAGCACCCCAAGATCCATGTCAACACTGGAGAGGAATCCTCAGCTTCCGCGCCCGACTTCACACAAGGTCTTAGGCCCCGGCATGGACGGGAGAGGAATCCCGAGATGGCCCCTAGCAACTCCCATGGGGACTGGCCTTTCCAGAGGCCATCAGAGCGGGTCCCTGAGGTCCCCGTCGTAACTCGAGAAGACTTGCCGCAACTCGAGAAAATCCAGGAGGTTCTCCCCTCCAGGCGAGATGAGGCCCATTTCCGCTGCGGTGTCTTGAGGTTGATCACACCTCACCTCTGGAACTTCGAAAGGGTCCTTCACACCCTTGGTGTAAATCAAGAAGTTCCCCAACAGTCCCGTCTCCACTCGAGAGGAAACACGAGTGTCCCGCCCACATCCAGAGGAGCCCCGTTTCCGCCTCGTAGCTCGAGATGAGGGATCCTTTCCCTGCTTCTTCGGGAAACAGTTCCCGGCGTTCCCGTCGTATCTCAAGAGGAGGCCCTCTCAACAGGAATGGCGAGAGGAACTCCAGGGTCGTGCCACCATTCCTAGAGTCCCCCAGATGTCTCAGTCCATTCCAGAGGAAACTCTTTTCCCTTCACCGGCTCTTCTTTCACGCCGATGATCGACTCACACCAAGGTGGCACGTGGCACAGCCCTGTGGGAAAGCCTCGAGGGAAAGCCACAGATCCCTTGATCCACGTGACAGAAAGCGTGACACTACTGCTGCAGCTCGGGAGGAAAGCGCACGTGCATGCCCCCACTCGAGACGAGGCCTGACTCCCCTGGGGAGACTCAGAAGCACCCCAAGATCCATGGCAACACTAGAGAGGAATCCTCAGGTTCCAGTCCCGACTCCACACAAGGTCTTAGGCCCCGGCATGGACGGGAGAGGAATCCCGCGATGGCCCCTAGCAATTCACATCGGGACGGGATTTTCCTGAGGCCACCAGTGTTGGTCCCTGTTGTCCCCGTCGTAACTCGAGACGACCTGCCGCAACTCGAGAAAATCCAGGAGGTTCTCCCCTCCAGGCGAGATGAGGCCCATTTCCGCTGAGGCGTCTCGAGGCTGATCACACCTTACCTCTGGAACTTCGATAGGGTCCTTCACACCCTTGGTGCAAATCAAGAAGTTCTCCGACATACCCGTCTCCAATCGAGAGGAAACACGAGGGTCCCGCCCACATCCAGAGGTGCCCCGTTTCCGCCTCGTTGCTCCAGATGATGGATCCTTTCCCTGGTTCGTCGGGAAATAGTTCCCGGGATTCCCGTCGAATCTCAGGAAGAGGCCCTCTCAACAGGAACGGCGAGAGGAACTCCAGTGTCGTGCCACCAGTCCAAGAGTCCCCCAGATGTCTCAGTCCATTCCAGAGGAACCTCTTTTTCTTTCACCGGCTCGTCTTTCACGCCGAGGATCGACTCACATCAAGGTGGCACCTGGCACAGCCCTGTTCGAAAACCTCTTGGAAAAGCCTCGAGGGAAAGCCTAGAGGGAAAGACACAGATCCCCTGATCCACGTGACAGGAAGCGTGACAATACTGCTGCAGCTCGGGAGGAAAGCGCACGTGCATGCCCCCATTCGAGACGAGGCCTGACTCCCCTGGGGAGACTCAGAAGCACCCCAAGATCCATGGCAACACTAGAGAGGAATCATCAGGTTCCAGCCCCGACTCCACACAAGGTCTTAGGCCCCGGCATGGACGGGAGAGGAATCCCAAGAGGGCCCCTAGCAACACGCATGGGGACTGAATTTTCCTGCGGCCACCAGAGCTGGTCCATGTTGTCCCCGTCGTAACTCGAGCAGACCTGCCGCAACTCGAGAAAATCCAGCAGGTTCTCCCCTCCAGGCGAGATGAGCCCCATTTCCGCTGAGGCGTCTCGAGGCTGATCACACCTCACCTCCGGAACTTCGAAAGGGTCCTTCACACCCTTGGTGCAAATCAAGAAGTTCCCCGACATACCCGTCTCCACTCGAGAGGAAAGACGGGGCTCCCGGCCACATCCAGAGAAGCCCCATTTCCGCCTCGTAGCTCAGGATGAGGGATCCTTTCCCTGCTTGCTCGGGAAAGAGTTCTCGACCTTCCCGTAGCAACTCAAGAGGAGGCCCTCTCAACAGGAACGGCGAGAGGAACTCCAGGGTCCTGCCACCATTCCAAGAGTCCCCCAGATGTCTCAGTCCATTCCAGAGGAACCTCTTTTCCCTTCACCGGCTCGTCTTTCACGCCGAGGATCGACTCACACCAAGGTGGCACGTGGCACAGCCCGGTGGGAAAGCCTCGTGGGAAAGCCTCGAGGGAAAGCCACAGATCCCTTGATCCACGTGACAGGAAGCGTGACACTACTGCTGCAGCTCGGGAGGAAAGCGCACGTGCGTGCCCCCACTCGAGACGAGGCCTGACTCCCCTGGAGAGACTCAGAAGCACCCCAAGATCCATGGCAACCCTGGAGAGGAATCCTCAGCTTCCGGCCCCGACTCCACACAAGGTCTTATGCCCAGGCATGGACGGGAGAGGAATCCCGAGATGGCCCCTAGCAACTCGCATGGGGACTGGCCTTTCCTGAGGCCACCAGAGCGGTTCCCTGAGGTCCCCATCGTAACTTGAGAAGACCTGCCGCAACTCGAGAAAATCCAGGAGGTTCTCCCCTCCACGAGAGATGCCCCTTTCAGCTGAGGCGTCTCAAGGCTGATCACACCTCACCTCTGGAACTTCGAATGGGTCCTTCACACCCTTGGTGCAAATCAAGAAGTTCCCAGACATACCCGTCTCCACTCGAGAGGAAACACGAGGGTCCCGCCCACATCCAGAGGAGCCCCGTTTCCGCCTCGTAGCTCGAGATGAGGGATCCTTTCCCTGCTTCCTCGGGAAAGAGTTCCCGGCCTTCCCGTCTCATCTCAAGAATAGGCCCTCTCAACAGGACCGGCGAGAGAAACTCCAGGGTCGAGACACCATTCCAAGAGTCCCCCAGATGTCTCAGTGCATTCAAGAGGAAGCTCGTTTCCCTTCACCGGCTCGTCTTTCACGCCGAGGATCGACTCACACCAAGGTGGCACGTGGCACAGCCCTGAGGGAAAGCCTCGTGGGAAAGCCTCGAGGGAAAGCCACAGATCCCTTGATCCACGTAACAGGAAGCGTGACTCTACTGCTGCAGCTCGGGAGAAAAGCGCACGTGCATGCCCCCACTCGAGACGAGGCCTGACTCCCCTGGGGATACTCAGAAGCACCCCAAGATCCATGGCAACCCTGGAGAGGAATCCTCAGCTTCCCGCACCGACTCCACAAAAGGACTTAGGCCCCGTCATGGACGGGAGAGGAATTCGGAGAGGGCCCCTAGCAACTCGCATGGGGACTGTCCTTTCCTGAGGCCACCAGAGCGGGTCCCTGAGGTCCGCGTCGTAACTCGAGAAGACCTGCCGCAATTCGAGAAAATCCAGGAGGTTCTCCCCTCCAGGCGAGATGAGGCCCATTTCCGCTGAGGCGTCTCGAGGCTGATCACACCTCACCTCTGGAACTTCGAAAGGTTCCTTCACACCCTTGGTGCAAATCAAGAAGTTCCCCGACATACCCGTCTCCACTCGAGCGGAAACACGAGGGTCCCGCCCACATCCAGAGGTGCCCCGTTTCCGCCTCGTAGCTCCAGATGATGGATCCTTTCCCTGCTTCGTCGGGAAAGAGTTCCCGGCGTTCCCGTCGCACCTCAAGAGGAGGCCCTCTCAACAGGAACGGCGATAGGAACTCCAGGGACCTGCCACCATTCCAAGAGTCCCCCAGATGTCTCAGTCCATTCCAGAGGAACCTCTTTTCCCTTCACCGGCTCGTCTTTCACGCCGAGGATCGACTCACACCAAGGTGGCACGTGGCACAGCCCGGTGGGAAAGCCTCTTGGGAAAGCCTCGAGGGAAAGCCAGAGATCCCTTGATCCACGTGACAGGAAGCGTGACACTACTGCTGCAGCTCGGGAGGAAAGCGCACGTGCATGCCCCCACTCGAGACGAGGCCTGACTCCCCTGGGGAGACTCAGAAGCACCCCAAGATCCATGGCAACCCTGGAGAGGAAACCTCAGCTTCCGGCCCCGACTCCACACAAGGTCTTAGGCCCCGGCATGGACGGGAGAGGAATCCCGAGAGGGCCCCTAGCAACTCGCATGGGGTCTGTCCTTTCCTGAGGCCACCAGAGCGGGTCCCTGAGGTCCCCGTCGTAACTCGAGAAGACCTGCCGCAACTCGAGAAAATCCAGGAGGTTCTCTCCTCCAGGCGAGATGAGGCCCATTTCCTCTGAGGCGTCTCGAGGCTGATCACACCTCACCTCTGGAAATTCGAAAGGTTCCTTCACACCCTGGGTGCAACTCAAGAAGTTCCCCGACATACCCGTCTTCACTCGAGCGGAAACACGAGGGTCCCGCCCACATCCAGAGGTGCTCCATTTCCGCCTCTTAGCTCCAGATGATGGATCCTTTCCCTGCATCGTCGGGAAAGAGATCCCGGCGTTCCCTTCGCATCTCAAGAGGAGGCCCTCTCAACAGGAACGGCGAGAGGAATTCCAGGGTCGTGCCACCATTCCAAGACTCCCCCAGATGTCTCAGTCCATTCCACAGGAACCTCTTTCCCCTTCACCGGCTTGTCTTTCACGCCGAGGATAGACTCATACCAAGGTGGCACGTGGCACCGCCCTGTGGGAAAGCCTCGTGGGAAAGCCTGGAGGGAAAGCCTCGAGGGAAAGACACAGATCCCTTGATCCACGTGCCAGGAAGCGTGACACTACTGCTGCAGCTCGGGAGGAAAGCGCACGTGCATGTCCCCATTCGAGACGAGGCCTGACTCCCCTGGGGAGACTCAGAAGCACCCCAAGATCCATGTCAACACTGGAGAGGAATCCTCAGGTTCCGGCCCCGACTCCACACAAGGTCTTAGGCCCCGGCTGCGACAGGAGAGGAATCCCGAGACGGCGCCTAGCAACTGGCATGGGGACTGGCCTTTCCTGAGGCCACCAGAGCGGGTCCCTGCGGTCCCCGTCGTAACTCGAGAAGACCTGCCGCAACTCGAGAGAATCCAGGAGGTTCTCCCCTCCAGTCGAGATGAGGCCCATTTCTGATGAGGCCTCTCAAGGCTGATCACACATCACCTCTGGAAGTTCGAAAGGGTCCTTCACACCCTTGGTGTAAATCAAGAAGTTCCCCGACACTCCCGTTTCCACTCGAGAGGAAACACGAGGGTCCCTCCCACATCCAGAGGAGCCCCGTTTCCGGCTCGTAGCTCGAGATGAGGGATCCTTTCCCTGCTTCGTCGGGAAAGAGTTCCTGGTGTTCCCATCGCATCTCAAGAGGAGGCCCTCTCAACAGGAATGGCGAGAGGAACTCCAGGGTCGTGCCACCATTCCAAGAGTCCCCCAGATGTCTCAGTCCATTCCAGAGGAACCTTTTTTCCCTCACCGGCTCGTCTTTTACGCCGAGGATCGACTCATACCAAGGTGCCACGTGGCACAGCCCTGAGGGAAAGCCTCGTGGGAAAGCCTCGAGGGAAAGCCTCAAAGGAAAGCCACAGATCCCTTGATCCACGTGACAGAAAGCGTGACACTACTGCTGCAGCTCGGGAGGAAAGCGCACGTGCATGCCCCCACTCGAGACGAGGCCTGACTCCCCTGGGGAGACTCAGAAGCACCCCAAGATCCATGGCAACACTGGAGAGGAATCCTCAGGTTCCGGCCCCGACTCCACACAAGGTCTTAGGCCCCGGCATCGACGGGAGAGGAATCCCAAGAGGGCCCCTAGCAACTCGCATGGGGACTGGCCTTTCCTGAGGCCACCAGAGCGGGTCCCTGAGGTCCCCGTCGTAACTCGAGAAGACCTGCCGCAACTCGAGAAAATCCAGGAGGTTCTCCACTCCAGGCGAGATGAGGCCCATTTCCGCTGAGGCGTCTCGAGGCTAATCACACCTCACCTCTGGCACTTCAAAAGGGTTCTTCACACCCTTGGTGCAACTCAAGAAGTTCCCCGACATAACCGTCTCCACTCGAGAGGAAACACGAGGGTCCCGCCCACAGCCAGAGGAGCCCCGTTTCCGCCTCGTAGCTCGAGATGAGGGATCCTTTCCCTGCTTCGTCGGGAAAGAGTTCCCGGCGTTCCCGTCGCATCTCAAGAGGAGGCCCTCTCAACAGGAACGGCGAGAGGAACTCCAGGGTCGTGCCACCATTCCAAGAGTCCCCCAGATGTCTCAGTCCATTCCAGAGGAACCTCTTTTCCCTTCACCGGCTCGTCTTTCACGCCGAGGATCGACTCACACCAAGGTGGCACGTGGCACAGCCCTGTGGGAAAGCCTCGTGGGAAAGCCTCGAGGGACAGCCTCGAGGGAAAGCCACAGATCCCTTGATCCACGTGACAGGAAGCGTGACACTACTGCTGCAGCTCGGGAGGAAAGCGCACGTGCATGCCCCCACTCGAGACGAGGCCTGACTCCCCTGGGGAGACTCAGAAGCACCCCAAGATCCATGGCAACACTGGAGAGGAATCCTCAGGTTCCGGCCCCGACTCCACACAAGGACTGAGGCCCCGGCATGGACGGGAGAGGAATCCCGAGAGGTCCCCTAGCAACTCGCATGGGGACTGGCCTTTCCTGAGGCCACCAGAGCGGGTCCCTGAGGTCCCCGTCGTAACTCGAGAAGACCTGCCGCAACTCGAGAAAATCCAGGAGGTTCTCCCCTCCAGGCGAGATGAGGCCCATTTCCGCTGAGGCGTCTCGAGGCTGATCACACCTCACCTCTGGAACTTCGAAAGGGTCCTTCACACCCTTGGTGCAAATCCAGAAGTTCCCCGACCTAGACGTCTCCACTCGAGAGGAATCACGAGGGTCCCGCCCACAGCCAGAGGAGCCCCGTTTCCGCCTCGTAGCTCGAGATGAGGGATCCTTTCCCTGCTTCGTCGGGAAAGAGTTCCCGGCGTTCCCGTCGCATCTCAAGAGGAGGCCCTCTCAAAAGGAACGGCGAGAGGAACTCCAGGGTCGTGCCACCATTCCAAGAGTCCCCCAGATGT
Source organism: Budorcas taxicolor (assembly GCF_023091745.1). Taxonomy (NCBI): domain Eukaryota; kingdom Metazoa; phylum Chordata; class Mammalia; order Artiodactyla; family Bovidae; genus Budorcas; species Budorcas taxicolor. Next base: position 65,120,668 of record NC_068910.1, read on the forward strand.
CTCAGTCCATTCCAGAGGAACCTCTTTTCCCTTCACCGGCTCGTCTTTCACGCCGAGGATCGACTCACACCAAGGTGGCACGTGGCACAGCCCTGTGGGAAAGCCTCGTGGGAAAGCCTCGAGGGACAGCCTCGAGGGAAAGCCACAGATCCCTTGATCCACGTGACAGGAAGCGTGACACTACTGCTGCAGCTCGGGAGGAAAGCGCACGTGCATGCCCCCACTCGAGACGAGGCCTGACTCCCCTGGGGAGACTCAGAAGCACCCCAAGATCCATGGCAACACTGGAGAGGAATCCTCAGGTTCCGGCCCCGACTCCACACAAGGACTGAGGCCCCGGCATGGACGGGAGAGGAATCCCGAGAGGTCCCCAAGCAACTCGCATGGGGACTGGCCTTTCCTGAGGCCACCAGAGCGGGTCCCTGAGGTCCCCGTCGTAACTCCAGAAGACCTGCCGCAACTCGAGAAAATCCAGGAGGTTCTCCCCTCCTGGCGAGATGAGGCCCATTTCCGCTGAGGCGTCTCGAGGCTGATCACACCTCACCTCTGGAACTTCGAAAGGGTCCTTCACACCCTTGGTGCAAATCCAGAAGTTCCCCGACATACCCGTCTCCACTCGAGAGGAATCACGAGGGTCCCGCCCACATCCAGAGGAGCCCCGTTTCCGCCTCGTAGCTCGAGATGAGGGATCCTTTCCCTGCTTCGTCGGGAAAGAGTTCCCGGCGTTCCCGTCGCATCTCAAGAGGAGGCCCTCTCAACAGGAACGGCGAGAGGAACTCCAGGGTCGTGCCACCATTCCAAGTGTCCCCCAGATGTCTCAGTCCATTCCAGAGGAACCTCTTTTCCCTTCACCGGCTCGTCTTTCACGCCGAGGATCGACTCACACCAAGGTGGCACGTGGCACAGCCCTGTGGGAAAGCCTCGTGGGAAAGCCTCGAGGGACAGCCTCGAGGGAAAGCCACAGATCCCTTGATCCACGTGACAGGAAGCGTGACACTACTGCTGCAGCTCGGGAGGAAAGCGCACGTGCATGCCCCCACTCGAGACGAGGCCTGACTCCCCTGGGGAGACTCAGAAGCACCCCAAGATCCATGGCAACACTGGAGAGGAATCCTCAGGTTCCGGCCCCGATTCCACACAAGGACTGAGGCCCCGGCATGGACGGGAGAGGAATCCCGAGAGGTCCCCTAGCAACTCCCATGGGGACTGGCCTTTCCTGAGGCCACCAGAGCGGGTCCCTGAGGTCCCCGTCGTAACTCGAGAAGACCTGCCGCAACTCGAGAAAATCCAGGAGGTTCTCCCCTCCAGGCGAGATGAGGCCCATTTCCGCTGAGGCGTCTCGAGGCTGATCACACCTCACCTCTGGAACTTCGAAAGGGTCCTTCACACCCTTGGTGCAAATCCAGAAGTTCCCCGACCTAGCCGTCTCCACTCGAGAGGAATCACGAGGGTCCCGCCCACATCCAGAGGAGCCCCGTTTCCGCCTCGTAGCTCGAGATGAGGGATCCTTTCCCTGCTTCGTCGGGAAAGAGTTCCCGGCGTTCCCGTCGCATCTCAAGAGGAGGCCCTCTCAACAGGAACGGCGAGAGGAACTCCAGGGTCGTGCCACCATTCCAAGAGTCCCCCAGATGTCTGAGTCCATTCCAGAGGAACCTCTTTTCCCTTCACCGGCTCGTCTTTCACGCCGAGGATCGACTCACACCAAGGTGGCACGTGGCACAGCCCTGTGGGAAAGCCTCGTGGGAAAGCCTCGAGGGACAGCCTCGAGGGAAAGCCACAGATCCCTTGATCCACGTGACAGGAAGCGTGACACTACTGCTGCAGCTCGGGAGGAAAGCGCACGTGCATGCCCCCACTCGAGACGAGGCCTGACTCCCCTGGGGAGACTCAGAAGCACCCCAAGATCCATGGCAACACTGGAGAGGAATCCTCAGGTTCCGGCCCCGACTCCACACAAGGACTGAGGCCACGGCATGGACGGGAGAGGAATCCCGAAGGGCCCCTAGCAACACGCATGGGGACTGGCCTTTCCTGAGGCCACCAGAGCAGGTCCCTGAGGTCCCCGTCGTAAATCGAGAAGACCTGCCGCAACTCGAGAAAATCCAGGAGGTTCTCCCGTCCAGGCGAGATGAGGCCCATTTCCCCTGAGGCGTCTCGAGGCTGATCACACCTCACCTCTGGAACTTCGAAAGGGTCCTTCACACCCTTGGTGCAAATCAAGAAGTTCCCCGACATACCCGTCTCCACTCGAGAGGAAAGACGAGGGTCCCGACCACATCCAGAGGAGCCCCGTTTCCGCCTCGTGGCTCGAGATGAGGGATCCTTTCCCTGCTTCGTCGGGAAAGAGTTCCCGGCGTTCCCGTCGCATCTCAAGAGGAGGCCCTCTCAACAGGAACAGCGAGAGGAACTCCAGGGTCGTGCCACCATTCCAAGAGTCCCCCAGACGTCTCAGTCCATTCCAGAGGAATCTCTTTTCCCTTCACCGGCTCGTCTTTCACGCCGAGGATCGACTCACACCAAGGTGGCACGTGGCACAGCCCTGTGGGAAAGCCTCGTGGGAAAGCCTCGAGGGACAGCCTCGAGGGAAAGCCACAGATCCCTTGATCCACGTGACAGGAAGCGTGACCCTACTGCTGCAGCTCGGGAGGAAAGCGCACGTGCATGCCCCCACTCGAGACGAGGCCTGACTCCCCTGGGGAGACTCAGAAGCACCCCAAGATCCATGGCAACACTGGAGAGGAATCCTCAGGTTCCGGCCCCGACTCCACACAAGGACTGAGGCCCCGGCATGGACGGGAGAGGAATCCCGAGAGGGCCCCTAGCCACTCGCATGGGGACTGGCCTTTCCTGAGGCCACCAGTGCGGGTCCCTGTGGTCCCTGTCGTAACTCGAGAAGACCTGCCGCAACTCGAGAAAATCCAGGAGGTTCTCCCCTCCAGGCGAGATGAGGCCCATTTCCGCTGAGGCGTCTCGAGGCTGATCACACCTCACCTCTGGAACTTCGAAAGGGTCCTTCACACCCTTGGTGCAAATCAAGAAGTTCCCCGACCTAGCCGTCTCCACTCGAGAGGAATCACGAGGGTCCCGCCCACATCCAGAGGAGCCCCGTTTCCGCCTCGTAGCTCGAGATGAGGGATCCTTTCCCTGCTTCGTCGGGAAAGAGTTCCCGGCGTTCCTGTCGCATCTCAAGAGGAGGCCGTCTCAACAGGAACGGCGAGAGGAACTCCAGGGTCGTGCCACCATTCCAAGAGTCCCCCAGATGTCTCAGTCCATTCCAGAGGAACCTCTTTTCCCTTCACCGGTTCGTCTTTCACGCCGAGGATCGACTCACACCAAGGTGGCACGTCGCACAGCCCTGTGGGAAAGCCTCGTGGGAAAGCCTCGAGGGACAGCCTCGAGGGAAAGCCACAGATCCCTTGATCCACGTGACAGGAAGCGTGACACTACTGCTGCAGCTCGGGAGGAAAGCGCACGTGCATGCCCCCACTCGAGACGAGGCCTGACTCCCCTGGGGAGACTCAGAAGCACCCCAAGATCCATGGCAACACTGGAGAGGAATCCTCAGGTTCCGGCCCCGACTCCACACAAGGACTGAGGCCCCGGCATGGACGGGAGAGGAATCCCGAGAGGTCCCCTAGCCACTCGCATGGGGACTGGCCTTTCCTGAGGCCACCAGAGCGGGTCCCTGTGGTCCCCGTCGTAACTCGAGAAGACCTGCCGCAACTCGAGAAAATCCAGGAGGTTCTCCCCTCCAGGCGAGATGAGCCCCATTTCCGCTGAGGCGTCTCGAGGCTGATCACACCTCAGCTCTGGAACTTCGAAAGGGTCCTTCACACCCTTGGTGCAAATCAGAAGGTCCCCGACCTAGCCGTCTCCACTCGAGAGGAATCACGAGGGTCCCGCCCACATCCAGAGGAGCCCCGTTTCCGCCTCGTAGCTCGAGATGAGGGATCCTTTCCCTGCTTCGTCGGGAAAGAGTTCCCGGCGTTCCCGTCGCATCTCAAGAGGAGGCCCTCTCAACAGGAACGGCGAGAGGAACTCCAGGGTCGTGCCACCATTCCAAGAGTCCCCCAGATATCTCAGTCCATTCCAGAGGAACCTCTTTTCCCTTCACCGGCTCGTCTTTCACGCCGAGGATCGACTCACACCAAGGTGGCACGTGGCACAGCCCTGTGGGAAAGCCTCGTGGGAAAGCCTCGAGGGACAGCCTCGAGGGAAAGCCACAGATCCCTTGATCCACGTGACAGGAAGCGTGACACTACTGCTGCAGCTCGGGAGGAAAGTGCACGTGCATGCCCCACCTCGAGACAAGGCCTGACTCCCCTGGGGAGACTCAGAAGCACCCCAAGAGCCATGGCAACACTGGAGAGGAATCCTCAGGTTCCGGCCCCGACTCCACACAAGGACTGAGGCCCCGGCATGGACGGGAGAGGAATCCCGAGAGGTCCCCTAGCCACTCGCATGGGGACTGGCCTTTCCTGAGGCCACCAGAGCGGGTCCCTGTGGTCCCCGTCGTAACTCGAGAAGACCTGCCGCAACTCGAGAAAATCCAGGAGGTTCTCCCCTCCAGGCGAGATGAGGCCCATTTCCGCTGAGGCGTCTCGAGGCTGATCACACCTCACCTCTGGAACTTCGAAAGGGTCCTTCACACCCTTGGTGCAAATCAAGAAGTTCCCCGACCTAGCCGTCTCCACTCGAGAGGAATCACGAGGGTCCCGCCCACATCCAGAGGAGCCCCGTTTCCGCCTCGAAGCTCGAGATGAGGGATCCTTTCCCTGCTTCGTCGGGAAAGAGTTCCCGGCGTTCCCGTCGCAACTCAAGAGGAGGCCCTCTCAACAGGAACGGCGAGAGGAACTCCAGGGTCGTGCCACCATTCCAAGAGTCCCCCAGATGTCTCAGTCCATTCCAGAGGAACCTCTTTTCCCTTCACCGGCTCGTCTTTCACGCCGAGGATCGACTCACACCAAGGTGGCACGTGGCACAGCCCTGTGGGAAAGCCTCGTGGGAAAGCCTCGAGGGACAGCCTCGAGGGAAAGCCACAGATCCCTTGATCCACGTGACAGGAAGCGTGACACTACTGCTGCAGCTCGGGAGGAAAGCGCACGTGCATGCCCCCACTCGAGACGAGGCCTGACTCCCCTGGGGAGACTCAGAAGCAACCCAAGATCCATGGCAACACTGGAGAGGAATCCTCAGGTTCCGGCCCCGACTCCACACAAGGACTGAGGCCCCGGCATGGACGGGAGAGGAATCCCGAGAGGTCCCCTAGCAACTCGCATGGGGACTGGCCTTTCCTGAGGCCACCAGAGCGGGTCCCTGTGGTCCTCGTCGTAACTCGAGAAGACCTGCGGCAACTCGAGAAAATCCAGGAGGTTCTCCCCTCCAGGCGAGATGAGGCCCATTTCCGCTGAGGCGTCTCGAGGCTGATCACACCTCACCTCTGGAACTTCGAAAGGGTCCTTCACACCCTTGGTGCAAATCAAGAAGTTCCCCGACCTAGCCGTCTCCACTCGAGAGGAATCACGAGGGTCCCGCCCACATCCAGAGGAGCCCCGTTTCCGCCTCGTAGCTCGAGATGAGGGATCCTTTCCCTGCTTCGTCGGGAAAGATTTCCCGGCGTTCCCGTCGCATCTCAAGAGGAGGCCCTCTCAACAGGAACGGCGAGAGGAACTCCAGGGTCGTGCCACCATTCCAAGAGTCCCCCAGATGTCTCAGTCCATTCCAGAGGAACCTCTTTTCCCTTCACCGGCTCGTCTTTCACACCGAGGATCGACTCACACCAAGGTGGCACGTGGCACAGCCCTGTGGGAAAGCCTCGTGGGAAAGCCTCGAGGGACAGCCTCGAGGGAAAGCCACAGATCCCTTGATCCACGTGACAGGAAGCGTGACACTACTGCTGCAGCTCGGGAGGAAAGCGCACGTGCATGCCCCCACTCGAGACGAGGCCTGACTCCCCTGGGGAGACTCAGAAGCACCCCAAGATCCATGGCAACACTGGAGAGGAATCCTCAGGTTCCGGCCCCGACTCCACACAAGGACTGAGGCCCCGGCATGGACGGGAGAGGAATCCCGAGAGGTCCCCTAGCCACTCGCATGGGGACTGGCCTTTCCTGAGGCCACCAGAGCGGGTCCCTGTGGTCCCCGTCGTAACTCGAGAAGACCTGCCGCAACTCGAGAAAATCCAGGAGGTTCTCCCCTCCAGGCGAGATGAGGCCCATTTCCGCTGAGGCGTCTCGAGGCTGATCACACCTCACCTCTGGAACTTCGAAAGGGTCCTTCACACCCTTGGTGCAAATCAAGAAGTTCCCCGACCTAGCCGTCTCCACTCGAGAGGAATCACGAGGGTCCCGCCCACATCCAGAGGAGCCCCGTTTCCGCCTCGTAGCTCGAGATGAGGGATCCTTTCCCTGCTTCGTCGGGAAAGATTTCCCGGCGTTCCCGTCGCATCTCAAGAGGAGGCCCTCTCAACAGGAACAGCGAGAGGAACTCCAGGGTCGTGCCACCATTCCAAGAGTCCCCCAGATGTCTCAGTCCATTCCAGAGGAACCTCTTTTCCCTTCACCGGCTCGTCTTTCACGCCGAGGATCGACTCACACCAAGGTGGCACGTGGCACAGCCCTGTGGGAAAGCCTCGTGGGAAAGCCTCGAGGGACAGCCTCGAGGGAAAGCCACAGATCCCTTGATCCACGTGACAGGAAGCGTGACACTACTGCTGCAGCTCGGGAGGAAAGCGCACGTGCATGCCCCCACTCGAGACGAGGCCTGACTCCCCTGGCGAGACTCAGAAGCACCCCAAGATCCATGGCAACACTGGAGAGGAATCCTCAGGTTCCGGCCCCGACTCAACCCAAGGACTGAGGCCCCGGCATGGACGGGAGAGGAATCCCGAGAGGTCCCCTAGCAACTCGCATGGGGACTGGCCTTTCCTGAGGCCACCAGAGCGGGTCCCTGTGGTCCCCGTCGTAACTCGAGAAGACCTGCCGCAACTCGAGAAAATCCAGGAGGTTCTCCCCTCCAGGCGAGATGAGGCCCATTTCCGCTGAGGCGTCTCGAGGCTGATCACACCTCACCTCTGGAACTTCGAAAGGGTCCTTCACACCCTTGGTGCAAATCAAGAAGTTCCCCGACCTAGCCGTCTCCACTCGAGAGGAATCACGAGGGTCCCGCCCACATCCAGAGGAGCCCCGTTTCCGCCTCGTAGCTCGAGATGAGGGATCCTTTCCCTGCTTCGTCGGGAAAGAGTTCCCGGCGTTCCCGTCGCAACTCAAGAGGAGGCCCTCTCAACAGGAACGGCGAGAGGAACTCCAGGGTCGTGCCACCATTCCAAGAGTCCCCCAGATGTCTCAGTCCATTCCAGAGGAACCTCTTTTCCCTTCACCGGCTCGTCTTTCACGCCGAGGATCGACTCACACCAAGGTGGCACGTGGCACAGCCCTGTGGAAAAGCCTCGTGGGAAAGCCTCGAGGGACAGCCTCGAGGGAAAGCCACAGATCCCTTGATCCACGTGACAGGAAGCGTGACACTACTGCTGCAGCTCGGGAGGAAAGCGCACGTGCATGCCCCCACTCGAGACGAGGCCTGACTCCCCTGGGGAGACTCAGAAGCAACCCAAGATCCATGGCAACACTGGAGAGGAATCCTCAGGTTCCGGCCCCGACTCCACACAAGGACTGAGGCCCCGGCATGGACGGGAGAGGAATCCCGAGAGGTCCCCTAGCAACTCGCATGGGGACTGGCCTTTCCTGAGGCCACCAGAGCGGGTCCCTGTGATCCTCGTCGTAACTCGAGAAGACCTGCCGCAACTCGAGAAAATCCAGGAGGTTCTCCCCTCCAGGCGAGATGAGGCCCATTTCCGCTGAGGCGTCTCGAGGCTGATCACACCTCACCTCTGGAACTTCGAAAGGGTCCTTCACACCCTTGGTGCAAATCAAGAAGTTCCCCGACCTAGCCGTCTCCACTCGAGAGGAATCACGAGGGTCCCGCCCACATCCAGAGGAGCCCCGTTTTCGCCTCGTAGCTCGAGATGAGGGATCCTTTCCCTGCTTCGTCGGGAAAGAGTTCCCGGCGTTCCCGTCGCATCTCAAGAGGAGGCCCTCTCAACAGGAACGGCGAGAGGAACTCCAGGGTCGTGCCACCATTCCAAGAGTCCCCCAGATGTCTCAGTCCATTCCAGAGGAACCTCTTTTCCCTTCACCGGCTCGTCTTTCACGCCGAGGATCGACTCACACCAAGGTGGCACGTGGCACAGCCCTGTGGGAAAGCCTCGTGGGAAAGCCTCGAGGGACAGCCTCGAGGGAAAGCCACAGATCCCTTGATCCACGTGACAGGAAGCGTGACACTACTGCTGCAGCTCGGGAGGAAAGCGCACGTGCATGCCCCCACTCGAGACGAGGCCTGACTCCCCTGGGGAGACTCAGAAGCACCCCAAGATCCATGGCAACACTGGAGAGGAATCCTCAGGTTCCGGCCCCGACTCCACACAAGGACTGAGGCCCCGGCATGGACGGGAGAGGAATCCCGAGAGGTCCCCTAGCAACTCGCATGGGGACTGGCCTTTCCTGAGGCCACCAGAGCGGGTCCCTGAGGTCCCCGTCGTAACTCGAGAAGACCTGCCGCAACTCGAGAAAATCCAGGAGGTTCTCCCCTCCAGGCGAGATGAGGCCCATTTCCGCTGAGGCGTCTCGAGGCTGATCACACCTCACCTCTGGAACTTCGAAAGGGTCCTTCACACCCTTGGTGCAAATCCAGAAGTTCCCCGACATACCCGTCTCCACTCGAGAGGAATCACGAGGGTCCCGCCCACATCCAGAGGAGCCCCGTTTCCGCCTCGTAGCTCGAGATGAGGGATCCTTTCCCTGCTTCGTTGGGAAAGAGTTCCCGGCGTTCCCGTCGCATCTCAAGAGGAGGCCCTCTCAACAGGAACGGCGAGAGGAACTCCAGGGTCGTGCCACCATTCCAAGAGTCCCCCAGATGTCTCAGTCCATTCCAGAGGAACCTCTTTTCCCTTCACCGGCTCTTCTTTCACGCCGAGGATCGACTCACACCAAGGTGGCACGTGGCACAGCCCTGTGGGAAAGCCTCGTGGGAAAGCCTCGAGGGACAGCCTAGAGGGAAAGCCACAGATCCCTTGATCCACGTGACAGGAAGCATGACACTACTGCTGCAGCTCGGGAGGAAAGCGCACGTGCATGCCCCCACTCGAGACGAGGCCTGACTCCCCTGGGGAGACTCAGAAGCACCCCAAGATCCATGGCAACACTGGAGAGGAATCCTCAGGTTCCGGCCCCGACTCCACACAAGGACTGAGGCCCCGGCATGGACGGGAGAGGAATCCCGAGAGGTCCCTTAGCAACTCGCATGGGGACTGGCCTTTCCTGAGGCCACCAGAGCGGGTCCCTGAGGTCCCCGTCATAACTCGAGAAGACCTGCCGCAACTCGAGAAAATCCAGGAGGTTCTCCCCTCCTGGCGAGATGAGGCCCATTTCCGCTGAGGCGTCTCGAGGCTGATCACACCTCACCTCTGGAACTTCGAAAGGGTCCTTCACACCCTTGATGCAAATCCAGAAGTTCCCCGACCTAGCCGTCTCCACTCGAGAGGAATCACGAGGGTCCCGCCCACATCCAGAGGAGCCCCGTTTCCGCCTCGTAGCTCGAGATGAGGGATCCTTTCCCTGCTTCGTCGGGAAAGAGTTCCCGGCGTTCCCGTCGCATCTCAAGAGGAGGCCCTCTCAACAGGAACGGCGAGAGGAACTCCAGGGTCGTGCCACCATTCCAAGAGTCCCCCAGATGTCTCAGTCCATTCCAGAGGAACCTCTTTTCCCTTCACCGGCTCGTCTTTCACGCCGAGGATCGACTCATACCAAGGTGGCACGTGGCACAGCCCTGTGGGAAAGCCTCGTGGGAAAGCCTCGAGGGACAGCCTCGAGGGAAAGCCACAGATCCCTTGATCCACGTGACAGGAAGCGTGACACTACTGCTGCAGCTCGGGAGGAAAGCGCACGTGCATGCCCCCACTCGAGACGAGGCCTGACTCCCCTGGGGAGACTCAGAAGCACCCCAAGATCCATGGCAACACTGGAGAGGAATCCTCAGGTTCCGGCCCCGACTCCACACAAGGACTGAGGCCCCGGCATGGACGGGAGAGGAATCCCGAGAGGTCCCCTAGAAACTCGCATGGGGACTGGCCTTTCCTGAGGCCACCAGAGCGGGTCCCTGAGGTCCCCGTCGTAACTCGAGAAGACCTGCCGCAACTCGAGAAAATCCAGGAGGTTCTCCCCTCCTGGCGAGATGAGGCCCATTTCCGCTGAGGCGTCTCGAGGCTGATCACACCTCACCTCTGGAACTTCGAAAGGGTCCTTCACACCCTTGGTGCAAATCCAGAAGTTCCCCGACCTAGCCGTCTCCACTCGAGAGGAATCACGAGGGTCCCGCCCACATCCAGAGGAGCCCCGTTTCCGCCTCGTAGCTCGAGATGAGGGATCCTTTCCCTGCTTCGTCGGGAAAGAGTTCCCGGCGTTCCCGTCGCATCTCAAGAGGAGGCCCTCTCAACAGGAACGGCGAGAGGAACTCCAGGGTCGTGCCACCATTCCAAGAGTCCCCCAGATGTCTCAGTCCATTCCAGAGGAACCTCTTTTCCCTTCACCGGCTCGTCTTTCACGCCGAGGATCGACTCACACCAAGGTGGCACGTGGCACAGCCCTGTGGGAAAGCCTCGTGGGACAGCCTCTAGGGACAGCCTCGAGGGAAAGCCACAGATCCCATGATCCACGTGACAGGAAGCGTGACACTACTGCTGCAGCTCGGGAGGAAAGCGCACGTGCATGCCCCCACTCGAGACGAGGCCTGACTCCCCTGGGGAGACTCAGAAGCACCCCAAGATCCATGGCAACACTTGAGAGGAATCCTCAGGTTCCGGACCCGACTCCACACAAGGACTGAGGCCCCGGCATGGACGGGAGAGGAATCCCGAGAGGTCCCCTAGCAACTCGCATGGGGACTGGCCTTTCCTGAGGCCACCAGAGCGGGTCCCTGAGGTCCCCGTCGTAACTCGAGAAGACCTGCCGCAACTCGAGAAAATCCAGGAGGTTCTCCCCTCCAGGCGAGATGAGGCCCATTTCCGCTGAGGCGTCTCGAGGCTGATCACACCTCACCTCTGGAACTTCGAAAGGGTCCTTCACACCCTTGGTGCAAATCCAGAAGTTCCCCGACCTAGCCGTCTCCACTCGAGAGGAATCACGAGGGTCCCGCCCACATCCAGAGGAGCCCCGTTTCCGCCTCGTAGCTCGAGATGAGGGATCCTTTCCCTGCTTCGTCGGGAAAGAGTTCCCGGCGTTCCCGTCGCATCTCAAGAGGAGGCCCTCTCAACAGGAACGGCGAGAGGAACTCCAGGGTCGTGCCACCATTCCAAGAGTCCCCCAGATGTCTCAGTCCATTCCAGAGGAACCTCTTTTCCCTTCACCGGCTCGTCTTTCACGCCGAGGATCGACTCACACCAAGGTGGCACGTGGCACAGCCCTGTGGGAAAGCCTCGTGGGAAAGCCTCGAGGGACAGCCTCGAGGGAAAGCCACAGATCCCTTGATCCACGTGACAGGAAGCGTGACACTACTGCTGCAGCTCGGGAGGAAAGCGCACGTGCATGCCCCCACTCGAGACGAGGCCTGACTCCCCTGGGGAGACTCAGAAGCACCCCAAGATCCATGGCAACACTGGAGAGGAATCCTCAGGTTCCGGCCCCGACTCCACACAAGGACTGAGGCCCCGGCATGGACGGGAGAGGAATCCCGAGAGGTCCCCTAGCAACTCGCATGGGGACTGGCCTTTCCTGAGGCCACCAGAGCGGGTCCCTGAGGTCCCCGTCGTAACTCGAGAAGACCTGCCGCAACTCGAGAAAATCCAGGAGGTTCTCCCCTCCAGGCGAGATGAGGCCCATTTCCGCTGAGGCGTCTCGAGGCTGATCACACCTCACCTCTGGAACTTCGAAAGGGTCCTTCACACCCTTGGTGCAAATCCAGAAGTTCCCCGACCTAGCCGTCTCCACTCGAGAGGAATCACGAGGGTCCCGCCCACATCCAGAGGAGCCCCGTTTCCGCCTCGTAGCTCGAGATGAGGGATCCTTTCCCTGCTTCGTCGGGAAAGAGTTCCCGGCGTTCCCGTCGCATCTCAAGAGGAGGCCCTCTCAACAGGAACGGCGAGAGGAACTCCAGGGTCGTGCCACCATTCCAAGAGTCCCCCAGATGTCTCAGTCCATTCCAGAGGAACCTCTTTTCCCTTCACCGGCTCGTCTTTCACGCCGAGGATCGACTCACACCAAGGTGGCACGTGGCACAGCCCTGTGGGAAAGCCTCGTGGGAAAGCCTCGAGGGACAGCCTCGAGGGAAAGCCACAGATCCCTTGATCCACGTGACAGGAAGCGTGACACTACTGCTGCAGCTCGGGAGGAAAGCGCACGTGCATGCCCCCACTCGAGACGAGGCCTGACTCCCCTGGGGAGACTCAGAAGCACCCCAAGATCCATGGCAACACTGGAGAGGAATCCTCAGGTTCCGGCCCCGACTCCACACAAGGACTGACGCCACGGCATGGACGGGAGAGGAATCCCGAGAGGTCCCCTAGCAACTCGCATGGGGACTGGCATTTCCTGAGGCCACCAGAGCGGGTCCCTGAGGTCCCCGTCGTAACTCGAGAAGACCTGCCGCAACTCGAGAAAATCCAGGAGGTTCTCCCCTCCTGGCGAGATGAGGCCCATTTCCGCTGAGGCGTCTCGAGGCTGATCACACCTCACCTCTGGAACTTCGAAAGGGACCTTCACACCCTTGATGCAAATCCAGAAGTTCCCCGACCTAGCCGTCTCCACTCGAGAGGAATCACGAGGGTCCCGCCCACATCCAGAGGAGCCCCGTTTCCGCCTCGTAGCTCGAGATGAGGGATCCTTTCCCTGCTTCGTCGGGAAAGAGTTCCCGGCGTTCCCGTCGCATCTCAAGAGGAGGCCCTCTCAACAGGAACGGCGAGAGGAACTCCAGGGTCGTGCCACCATTCCCAGAGTCCCCCAGATGTCTCAGTCCATTCCAGAGGAACCTCTTTTCCCTTCACCGGCTCGTCTTTCACGCCGAGGATCGACTCACACCAAGGTGGCACGTGGCACAGCCCTGTGGGAAAGCCTCGTGGGAAAGCCTCGAGGGACAGCCTCGAGGGAAAGCCACAGATCCCTTGATCCACGTGACAGGAAGCGTGACACTACTGCTGCAGCTCGGGAGGAAAGCGCACGTGCATGCCCCCACTCGAGACGAGGCCTGACTCCCCTGGGGAGACTCAGAAGCACCCCAAGATCCATGGCAACACTGGAGAGGAATCCTCAGGTTCCGGCCCCGACTCCACACAAGGACTGAGGCCCCGGCATGGACGGGAGAGGAATCCCGAGAGGTCCCCTAGAAACTCGCATGGGGACTGGCCTTTCCTGAGGCCACCAGAGCGAGTCCCTGAGGTCCCCGTCGTAACTCGAGAAGACCTGCCGCAACTCGAGAAAATCCAGGAGGTTCTCCCCTCCTGGCGAGATGAGGCCCATTTCCGCTGAGGCGTCTCGAGGCTGATCACACCTCACCTCTGGAACTTCGAAAGGGTCCTTCACACCCTTGGTGCAAATCCAGAAGTTCCCCGACCTAGCCGTCTCCACTCGAGAGGAATCACGAGTGTCCCGCCCACATCCAGAGGAGCCCCGTTTCCGCCTCGTAGCTCGAGATGAGGGATCCTTTCCCTGCTTCGTCGGGAAAGAGTTCCCGGCGTTCCCGTCGCATCTCAAGAGGAGGCCCTCTCAACAGGAACGGCGAGAGGAACTCCAGGGTCGTGCCACCATTCCAAGAGTCCCCCAAATGTCTCAGTCCATTCCAGAGGAACCTCTTTTCCCTTCACCGGCTCGTCTTTCACGCCGAGGATCGACTCACACCAAGGTGGCACGTGGCACAGCCCTGTGGGAAAGCCTCGTGGGACAGCCTCAAGGGACAGCCTCGAGGGAAAGCCACAGATCCCATGATCCACGTGACAGGAAGCGTGACACTACTGCTGCAGCTCGGGAGGAAAGCGCACGTGCATGCCCCCACTCGAGACGAGGCCTGACTCCCCTGGGGAGACTCAGAAGCACCCCAAGATCCATGGCAACACTGGAGAGGAATCCTCAGGTTCCGGCCCCGACTCCACACAAGGACTGAGGCCCCGGCATGGACGGGAGAGGAATCCCGAGAGGTCCCCTAGCAACTCGCATGGGGACTGGCCTTTCCTGAGGCCACCAGAGCGGGTCCCTGAGGTCCCCGTCGTAACTCGAGAAGACCTGCTGCAACTCGAGAAAATCCAGGAGGTTCTCCCCTCCAGGCGAGATGAGGCCCATTTCCGCTGAGGCGTCTCGAGGCTGATCACACCTCACCTCTGGAACTTCGAAAGGGTCCTTCACACCCTTGGTGCAAATCCAGAAGTTCCCCGACCTAGCCGTCTCCACTCGAGAGGAATCACGAGGGTCCCGCCCACATCCAGAGGAGCCCCGTTTCCGCCTCGTAGCTCGAGATGAGGGATCCTTTCCCTGCTTCGTCGGGAAAGAGTTCCCGGCGTTCCCGTCGCATCTCAAGAGGAGGCCCTCTCAACAGGAACGGCGAGAGGAACTCCAGGGTCGTGCCACCATTCCAAGAGTCCCCCAGATGTCTCAGTCCATTCCAGAGGAACCTCTTTTCCCTTCACCGGCTCGTCTTTCACGCCGAGGATCGACTCACACCAAGGTGGCACGTGGCACAGCCCTGTGGGAAAGCCTCGTGGGAAAGCCTCGAGGGACAGCCTCGAGGGAAAGCCACAGATCCCTTGATCCACGTGACAGGAAGCGTGACACTACTGCTGCAGCTCGGGAGGAAAGCGCACGTGCATGCCCCCACTCGAGACGAGGCCTGACTCCCCTGGGGAGACTCAGAAGCACCCCAAGATCCATGGCAACACTGGAGAGGAATCCTCAGGTTCCGGCCCCGACTCCACACAAGGACTGAGGCCCCGGCATGGACGGGAGAGGAATCCCGAGAGGTCCCCTAGCAACTCGCATGGGGACTGGCCTTTCCTGAGGCCACCAGAGCGGGTCCCTGAGGTCCCCGTCGTAACTCGAGAAGACCTGCCGCAACTCGAGAAAATCCAGGAGGTTCTCCCCTCCAGGCGAGATGAGGCCCATTTCCGCTGAGGCGTCTCGAGGCTGATCACACCTCACCTCTGGAACTTCGAAAGGGTCCTTCACACCCTTGGTGCAAATCCAGAAGTTCCCCGACCTAGCCGTCTCCACTCGAGAGGAATCACGAGGGTCCCGCCCACAGCCAGAGGAGCCCCGTTTCCGCCTCGTAGCTCGAGATGAGGGATCCTTTCCCTGCTTCGTCGGGAAAGAGTTCCCGGCGTTCCCGTCGCATCTCAAGAGGAGGCCCTCTCAAAAGGAACGGCGAGAGGAACTCCAGGGTCGTGCCACCATTCCAAGAGTCCCCCAGATGTCTCAGTCCATTCCAGAGGAACCTCTTTTCCCTTCACCGGCTCGTCTTTCACGCCGAGGATCGACTCACACCAAGGTGGCACGTGGCACAGCCCTGTGGGAAAGCCTCGTGGGAAAGCCTCGAGGGACAGCCTCGAGGGAAAGCCACAGATCCCTTGATCCACGTGACAGGAAGCGTGACACTACTGCTGCAGCTCGGGAGGAAAGCGCACGTGCATGCCCCCACTCGAGACGAGGCCTGACTCCCCTGGGGAGACTCAGAAGCACCCCAAGACCCATGGCAACACTGGAGAGGAATCCTCAGGTTCCGGCCCCGACTCCACACAAGGACTGAGGCCCCGGCATGGACGGGAGAGGAATCCCGAGAGGTCCCCTAGCAACTCCCATGGGGACTGGCCTTTCCTGAGGCCACCAGAGCGGGTCCCTGAGGTCCCCGGCGTAACTCGAGAAGACCTGCCGCAACTCGAGAAAATCCAGGAGGTTCTCCCCTCCAGGCGAGATGAGGCCCATTTCGGCTGAGGCGTCTCGAGGCTGATCACACCTCACCTCTGGAACTTCGAAAGGGTCCTTCACACCCTTGGTGCAAATCCAGAAGTTCCCCGACCTAGCCGTCTCCACTCGAGAGGAATCACGAGGGTCCCGCCCACATCCAGAGGAGCCCCGTTTCCGCCTCGTAGCTCGAGATGAGGGATCCTTTCCCTGCTTCGTCGGGAAAGAGTTCCCGGCGTTCCCGTCGCATCTCAAGAGGAGGCCCTCTCAACAGGAACGGCGAGAGGAACTCCAGGGTCGTGCCACCATTCCAAGAGTCCCCCAGATGTCTCAGTCCATTCCAGAGGAACATCTTTTCCCTTCACCGGCTCGTCTTTCACGCCGAGGATCGACTCACACCAAGGTGGCACGTGGCACAGCCCTGTGGGAAAGCCTCGTGGGAAAGCCTCGAGGGACAGCCTCGAGGGAAAGCCACAGATCCCTTGATCCACGTGACAGGAAGCGTGACACTACTGCTGCAGCTCGGGAGGAAAGCGCACGTGCATGCCCCCACTCGAGACGAGGCCTGACTCCCCTGGGGAGACTCAGAAGCACCCCAAGATCCATGGCAACACTGGAGAGGAATCCTCAGGTTCCGGCCCCGACTCCACACAAGGACTGAGGCCCCGGCATGGACGGGAGAGGAATCCCGAGAGGTCCCCTAGCAACTCGCATGGGGACTGGCCTTTCCTGAGGCCACCAGAGCGGGTCCCTGAGGTCCCCGGCGTAACTCGAGAAGACCTGCCGCAACTCGAGAAAATCCAGGAGGTTCTCCCCTCCTGGCGAGATGAGGCCCATTTCCGCTGAGGCGTCTCGAGGCTGATCACACCTCACCTCTGGAACTTCGAAAGGGTCCTTCACACCCTTGGTGCAAATCCAGAAGTTCCCCGACCTAGCCGTCTCCACTCGAGAGGAATCACGAGGGTCCCGCCCACAGCCAGAGGAGCCCCGTTTCCGCCTCGTAGCTCGAGATGAGGGATCCTTTCCCTGCTTCGTCGGGAAAGAGTTCCCGGCGTTCCCGTCGCATCTCAAGAGGAGGCCCTCTCAACAGGAACGGCGAGAGGAACTCCAGGGTCGTGCCACCATTCCAAGAGTCCCCCAGATGTCTCAGTCCATTCCAGAGGAACCTCTTTTCCCTTCACCGGCTCGTCTTTCACGCCGAGGATCGACTCACACCAAGGTGGCACGTGGCACAGCCCTGTGGGAAAGCCTCGTGGGAAAGCCTCGAGGGACAGCCTCGAGGGAAAGCCACAGATCCCTTGATCCACGTGACAGGAAGCGTGACACTACTGCTGCAGCTCGGGAGGAAAGCGCACGTGCATGCCCCCACTCGAGACGAGGCCTGACTCCCCTGGGGAGACTCAGAAGCACCCCAAGATCCATGGCAACACTGGAGAGGAATCCTCAGGTTCCGGCCCCGATTCCACACAAGGACTGAGGCCCCGGCATGGACGGGAGAGGAATCCCAAGAGGTCCCCTAGCAACTCGCATGGGGACTGGCCTTTCCTGAGGCCACCAGAGCGGGTCCCTGAGGTCCCCGTCGTAACTCGAGAAGACCTGCCGCAACTCGAGAAAATCCAGGAGGTTCTCCCCTCCAGGCGAGATGAGGCCCATTTCCGCTGAGGCGTCTCGAGGCTGATCACACCTCACCTCTGGAACTTCGAAAGGGTCCTTCACACCCTTGGTGCAAATCCAGAAGTTCCCCGACATACCCGTCTCCACTCGAGAGGAATCACGAGGGTCCCGCCCACAGCCAGAGGAGCCCCGTTTCCGCCTCGTAGCTCGAGATGAGGGATCCTTTCCCTGCTTCGTCGGGAAAGAGTTCCCGGCGTTCCCGTCGCATCTCAAGAGGAGGCCCTCTCAACAGGAACGGCGAGAGGAACTCCAGGGTCGTGCCACCATTCCAAGAGTCCCCCAGATGTCTCAGTCCATTCCAGAGGAAGCTCTTTTCCCTTCACCGGCTCGTCTTTCACGCCGAGGATCGACTCACACCAAGGTGGCACGTGGCACAGCCCTGTGGGAAAGCCTCGTGGGAAAGCCTCGAGGGACAGCCTCGAGGGAAAGCCACAGATCCCTTGATCCACGTGACAGGAAGCGTGACACTACTGCTGCAGCTCGGGAGGAAAGCGCACGTGCATGCCCCCACTCGAGACGAGGCCTGACTCCCCTGGGGAGACTCAGAAGCACCCCAAGATCCATGGCAACACTGGAGAGGAATCCTCAGGTTCCGGCCCCGACTCCACACAAGGACTGAGGCCCCGGCATGGACGGGAGAGGAATCCCGAGAGGTCCCCTAACAACTCCCATGGGGACTGGCCTTTCCTGAGGCCACCAGAGCGGGTCCCTGAGGTCCCCGTCGTAACTCGAGAAGACCTGCCGCAACTCGAGAAAATCCAGGAGGTTCTCCCCTCCAGGCGAGATGAGGCCCATTTCCGCTGAGGCGTCTCGAGGCTGATCACACCTCACCTCTGGAACTTCGAAAGGGTCCTTCACACCCTTGGTGCAAATCCAGAAGTTCCCCGACCTAGCCGTCTCCACTCGAGAGGAATCACGAGGGTCCCGCCCACATCCAGAGGAGCCCCGTTTCCGCCTCGTAGCTCGAGATGAGGGATCCTTTCCCTGCTTCGTCGGGAAAGAGTTCCCGGCGTTCCCGTCGCATCTCAAGAGGAGGCCCTCTCAACAGGAACGGCGAGAGGAACTCCAGGGTCGTGCCACCATTCCAAGAGTCCCCCAGATGTCTCAGTCCATTCCAGAGGAACCTCTTTTCCCTTCACCGGCTCGTCTTTCACGCCGAGGATCGACTCACACCAAGGTGGCACGTGGCACAGCCCTGTGGGAAAGCCTCGTGGGAAAGCCTCGAGGGACAGCCTCGAGGGAAAGCCACAGATCCCTTGATCCACGTGACAGGAAGCGTGACACTACTGCTGCAGCTCGGGAGGAAAGCGCACGTGCATGCCCCCACTCGAGACGAGGCCTGACTCCCCTGGGGAGACTCAGAAGCACCCCAAGATCCATGGCAACACTGGAGAGGAATCCTCAGGTTCCGGCCCCGACTCCACACAAGGACTGAGGCCCCGGCATGGACGGTAGAGGAATCCCGAGATGTCCCCTAGCAACTCGCATGGGGACTGGCCTTTCCTGAGGCCACCAGAGCGGGTCCCTGAGGTCCCCGTCGTAACTCGAGAAGACCTGCCGCAACTCGAGAAAATCCAGGAGGTTCTCCCCTCCTGGCGAGATGAGGCCCATTTCCGCTGAGGCGTCTCGAGGCTGATCACACCTCACCTCTGGAACTTCGAAAGGGTCCTTCACACCCTTGGTGCAAATCCAGAAGTTCCCCGACCTAGCCGTCTCCACTCGAGAGGAATCACGACGGTCCCGCCCACATCCAGAGGAGCCCCGTTTCCGCCTCGTAGCTCGAGATGAGGGATCCTTTCCCTGCTTCGTCGGGAAAGAGTTCCCGGCGTTCCCGTCGCATCTCAAGAGGAGGCCCTCTCAACAGGAACGGCGAGAGGAACTCCAGGGTCGTGCCACCATTCCAAGAGTCCCCCAGATGTCTCAGTCCATTCCAGAGGAACCTCTTTTCCCTTCACCGGCTCGTCTTTCACGCCGAGGATCGACTCACACCAAGGTGGCACGTGGCACAGCCCTGTGGGAAAGCCTCGTGGGAAAGCCTCGAGGGACAGCCTCGAGGGAAAGCCACAGATCCCTTGATCCACGTGACAGGAAGCGTGACACTACTGCTGCAGCTCGGGAGGAAAGCGCACGTGCATGCCCCCACTCGAGACGAGGCCTGACTCCCCTGGGGAGACTCAGAAGCACCCCAAGATCCATGGCAACACTGGAGAGGAATCCTCAGGTTCCGGCCCCGACTCCACACAAGGACTGAGGCCCCGGCATGGACGGGAGAGGAATCCCGAGAGGTCCCCTAGAAACTCGCATGGGGACTGGCCTTTCCTGAGGCCACCAGAGCGGGTCCCTGAGGTCCCCGTCGTAACTCGAGAAGACCTGCCGCAACTCGAGAAAATCCAGGAGGTTCTCCCCTCCTGGCGAGATGAGGCCCATTTCCGCTGAGGCGTCTCGAGGCTGATCACACCTCACCTCTGGAACTTCGAAAGGGTCCTTCACACCCTTGGTGCAAATCCAGAAGTTCCCCGACCTAGCCGTCTCCACTCGAGAGGAATCACGAGGGTCCCGCCCACATCCAGAGGAGCCCCGTTTCCGCCTCGTAGCTCGAGATGAGGGATCCTTTCCCTGCTTCGTCGGGAAAGAGTTCCCGGCGTTCCCGTCGCATCTCAAGAGGAGGCCCTCTCAACAGGAACGGCGAGAGGAACTCCAGGGTCGTGCCACCATTCCAAGAGTCCCCCAAATGTCTCAGTCCATTCCAGAGGAACCTCTTTTCCCTTCACCGGCTCGTCTTTCACGCCGAGGATCGACTCACACCAAGGTGGCACGTGGCACAGCCCTGTGGGAAAGCCTCGTGGGACAGCCTCTAGGGACAGCCTCGAGGGAAAGCCACAGATCCCATGATCCACGTGACAGGAAGCGTGACACTACTGCTGCAGCTCGGGAGGAAAGCGCACGTGCATGCCCCCACTCGAGACGAGGCCTGACTCCCCTGGGGAGACTCAGAAGCACCCCAAGATCCATGGCAACACTGGAGAGGAATCCTCAGGTTCCGGCCCCGACTCCACACAAGGACTGAGGCCCCGGCATGGACGGGAGAGGAATCCCGAGAGGTCCCCTAGCAACTCGCATGGGGACTGGCCTTTCCTGAGGCCACCAGAGCGGGTCCCTGAGGTCCCCGTCGTAACTCGAGAAGACCTGCCGCAACTCGAGAAAATCCAGGAGGTTCTCCCCTCCAGGCGAGATGAGGCCCATTTCCGCTGAGGCGTCTCGAGGCTGATCACACCTCACCTCTGGAACTTCGAAAGGGTCCTTCACACCCTTGGTGCAAATCAAGAATTTCCCCGACATACCCGTCTCCACTCGAGAGGAAACACGAGGGTCCCGCCCACATCCAGAGGAGCCCCGTTTCCGCCTCGTAGTTCGAGATGAGGGATCCTTTCCCTGCTTCGTAGGGAAAGAGTTCCCAGCGTTCCCGTCGCATCTCAAGAGGAGGCACTCTGAGCAGGAACGGCGAGAGGAACTCCAGGGTCGTGCCACCATTCCAAGACTCCCCCAGATGTCTCAGTCCATTCCAGAGGAACGTCTTTTCCCTTCACCGGCTCGTCTTTCACGCCGAGGATTGACTCACACCAAGGTGGCACGAGGCACAGCCCTGTGGGAAATCCTGGAGGGACAGCCTCGATGGAAAGCCACAGACCCCTTGATCCACCTGACAGGAAGCGTGACACTACTTCTGCAGCTCGGGAGGAAAGCGCACGTGCATGCCCCCTCTCGAGACGAGGCCTGACTCCCCTGGGGAGGCTCAGAAGCATGCCGAGATCCATGGCAACACTGGAGAGGAATCCTCAGGTTCCGGCCCCGACTCCACACAAGGTCTTAGGCCCCGGCATGGACGGGAGAGGAATCCCGAGATGGCCGCTAGCAACTCTCATGGGGACTGGCCTTTCCTGAGCCCACCAGAGTGGGTCCCTGAGGTCCCCGTCGTAACTCGAGAAGACCTGCCGCAACTCGAGAAAATCCAGGAGGTTCTCCCCTCCAGGCGAGATGAGGCCCATTTCCGCTCAGGCGTCTTGAGGCTGATCACACCTCACCTCTGGAACTTCGGAAGGGTCTTTCACACCCTTGGTCTAAATCAAGAAGATCCCCAACATACCCGTCTCCACTCGAGAGGAAACACGAGGGTCCCGCCCACATCCAGAGGAGACCCGTTTCCGCCTCGTAGCTCGAGATGAGGGATCCTTTCCCTGTTTCCTCGGGAAAGAGTTCCCGGCGTTCCTGTCGCATCTCAAGACGAGGCCCTCTCAACAGGAACGGCGAGAGGAACTCCAGGGTCGTGCCACCATTCCAAGAGTCCCCCAGATGTCTCAGTCCATTCCAGAGGAACGCCTTTTCCCTTCACCGGCTCGTCTTTCACGCCGAGGATCGACTCACACTAAGGTAGCACGTGGCACAGCCCTGTGGGAAAGCCTCGTGGGAAAGCCTCGAGGGAAAGCCTCGAGGGAAAGCTACAGATCCCTTGATCCACGTGACAGGGAGCGTGACACTACTGCTGCAGCTCAGGAGGAAATCGCACGTGCATGCCCCCACTCGAGACGAGTCCTGACTCCCCTGGGGAGACTCAGAATCACCCCAAGATCCATGGCAACACCAGAGAGGAATCCTCAGGTTCCGGCCCAGACTCCACACAAGGTCTTAGGCCCCGGCATGGACGGGAGAGGAATCCCAAGATGGCCCCTAGCAACTCAAATGGGGATTGGCCTTTCCTGAGGCCACCAGAGCGGGTCCCTGAGATCCCCGTCGTAACTCGAGAAGACCTGCCGCAACTCGAGAAAATCCAGGAGGTTGTCCCCTCCAGGCGAGATGAGGCCCATTTCCACTGAGGCATCTCGAGGCTGATCACACCTCAACTCTGGAAGTTCGAAAGGGTCCTTCAAACCCTTGGTGCAAATCAAGAAGTTCCGCGACATACCCGTCTCCACTCGAGAGGAAACACGAGGGTCCCGCCCACATCCAGAGGAGCCCCGTTTCCGCCTCGTAGCTCGAGATGAGGGATCCTTTCCCTGCTTCGTCGGGAAACAGTTCCCGGCCTTCCTGTCGAATCTCAAGAGGAGGCCCTCTGAACAGGAACTGCGAGAGGATCTCCAGGGTCGTGCCACCATTCCAAGAGTCCCCCAGATGTCTCAGTCCATTCCAGAGGAACCACTTGTCCCTTCACCGGCTCGTCTTTGACGACGAGGATCGACTCACACCAAGGTGGCACGTGGCACAGCCCTGTGGGAAATCCTCGAGTTACAGCCTCGATGGAAAGTCACAGATCCCTTGATCCACGTGACGGGAAGCGTGACAATACTGCTGCAGCTTGGGAGGAAAGCGCACGTGCATGCCCCCACTCGACACGAGGCCTGACTCCCCTGGGAAGACACAGATGCACCCCAAGATCCATGGCAACACTGGAGAGGAATCCTCAGCTTCCGCGCCCGACTTCACACAAGGTCTTAGGCCCCGGCATGGACGGGAGAGGAATCCCGAGATGGCCCCTAGCAACTCCCATGGGGACTGGCCTTTCCAGAGGCCATCAGAGCGGGTCCCTGAGGTCCCCGTCGTAACTCGAGAAGACTTGCCGCAACTCGAGAAAATCCAGGAGGTTCTCCCCTCCAGGCGAGATGAGGCCCATTTCCGCTGCGGTGTCTTGAGGTTGATCACACCTCACCTCTGGAACTTCGAAAGGGTCCTTCACACCCTTGGTGTAAATCAAGATGTTCCCCAACAGTCCCGTCTCCACTCGAGAGGAAACACGAGTGTCCCGCCCACATCCAGAGGAGCCCCGTTTCCGCCTCGTAGCTCGAGATGAGGGATCCTTTCCCTGCTTCTTCGGGAAACAGTTCCCGGCGTTCCCGTCGTATCTCAAGAGGAGGCCCTCTCAACAGGAATGGCGAGAGGAACTCCAGGGTCGTGCCACCATTCCTAGAGTCCCCCAGATGTCTCAGTCCATTCCAGAGGAAACTCTTTTCCCTTCACCGGCTCTTCTTTCACGCCGATGATCGACTCACACCAAGGTGGCACGTGGCACAGCCCTGTGGGAAAGCCTCGAGGGAAAGCCACAGATCCCTTGATCCACGTGACAGAAAGCGTGACACTACTGCTGCAGCTCGGGAGGAAAGCGCACGTGCATGCCCCCACTCGAGACGAGGCCTGACTCCCCTGGGGAGACTCAGAAGCACCCCAAGATCCATGGCAACACTAGAGAGGAATCCTCAGGTTCCAGTCCCGACTCCACACAAGGTCTTAGGCCCCGGCATGGACGGGAGAGGAATCCCGAGATGGCCCCTAGCAATTCACATCGGGACGGGATTTTCCTGAGGCCACCAGTGTTGGTCCCTGTTGTCCCCGTCGTAACTCGAGACGACCTGCCGCAACTCGAGAAAATCCAGGAGGTTCTCCCCTCCAGGCGAGATGAGGCCCATTTCCGCTGAGGCGTCTCGAGGCTGATCACACCTTACCTCTGGAACTTCGATAGGGTCCTTCACACCCTTGGTGCAAATCAAGAAGTTCCCCGACATACCCGTCTCCAATCGAGAGGAAACACGAGGGTCCCGCCCACATCCAGAGGTGCCCCGTTTCCGCCTCGTTGCTCCAGATGATGGATCCTTTCCCTGGTTCGTCGGGAAATAGTTCCCGGGATTCCCGTCGAATCTCAGGAAGAGGCCCTCTCAACAGGAACGGCGAGAGGAACTCCAGGGTCGTGCCACCAGTCCAAGAGTCCCCCAGATGTCTCAGTCCATTCCAGAGGAACCTCTTTTTCTTTCACCGGCTCGTCTTTCACGCCGAGGATCGACTCACATCAAGGTGGCACCTGGCACAGCCCTGTTCGAAAACCTCTTGGAAAAGCCTCGAGGGAAAGCCTAGAGGGAAAGACACAGATCCCCTGATCCACGTGACAGGAAGCGTGACAATACTGCTGCAGCTCGGGAGGAAAGCGCACGTGCATGCCCCCATTCGAGACGAGGCCTGACTCCCCTGGGGAGACTCAGAAGCACCCCAAGATCCATGGCAACACTAGAGAGGAATCATCAGGTTCCAGCCCCGACTCCACACAAGGTCTTAGGCCCCGGCATGGACGGGAGAGGAATCCCAAGAGGGCCCCTAGCAACACGCATGGGGACTGAATTTTCCTGCGGCCACCAGAGCTGGTCCATGTTGTCCCCGTCGTAACTCGAGCAGACCTGCCGCAACTCGAGAAAATCCAGCAGGTTCTCCCCTCCAGGCGAGATGAGCCCCATTTCCGCTGAGGCGTCTCGAGGCTGATCACACCTCACCTCCGGAACTTCGAAAGGGTCCTTCACACCCTTGGTGCAAATCAAGAAGTTCCCCGACATACCCGTCTCCACTCGAGAGGAAAGACGGGGCTCCCGGCCACATCCAGAGAAGCCCCATTTCCGCCTCGTAGCTCAGGATGAGGGATCCTTTCCCTGCTTGCTCGGGAAAGAGTTCTCGACCTTCCCGTAGCAACTCAAGAGGAGGCCCTCTCAACAGGAACGGCGAGAGGAACTCCAGGGTCCTGCCACCATTCCAAGAGTCCCCCAGATGTCTCAGTCCATTCCAGAGGAACCTCTTTTCCCTTCACCGGCTCGTCTTTCACGCCGAGGATCGACTCACACCAAGGTGGCACGTGGCACAGCCCGGTGGGAAAGCCTCGTGGGAAAGCCTCGAGGGAAAGCCACAGATCCCTTGATCCACGTGACAGGAAGCGTGACACTACTGCTGCAGCTCGGGAGGAAAGCGCACGTGCGTGCCCCCACTCGAGACGAGGCCTGACTCCCCTGGAGAGACTCAGAAGCACCCCAAGATCCATGGCAACCCTGGAGAGGAATCCTCAGCTTCCGGCCCCGACTCCACACAAGGTCTTATGCCCAGGCATGGACGGGAGAGGAATCCCGAGATGGCCCCTAGCAACTCGCATGGGGACTGGCCTTTCCTGAGGCCACCAGAGCGTTTCCCTGAGGTCCCCATTGTAACTTGAGAAGACCTGCCGCAACTCGAGAAAATCCAGGAGGTTCTCCCCTCCACGAGAGATGACGCCCCTTTCAGCTGAGGCGTCTCAAGGCTGATCACACCTCACCTCTGCAACTTCGAATGGGTCCTTCACACCCTTGGTGCAAATCAAGAAGTTCCCAGACATACCCGTCTCCACTCGAGAGGAAACACGAGGGTCCCGCTACATCCAGAGGAGCACCGTTTCCGCCTCGTAGCTCGAGATGAGGGATCCTTTCCCTGCTTCGTCGGGAAAGAGTTCCCGGCCTTCCCGTCTCATCTCAAGAATAGGCCCTCTCAACAGGACCGGCGAGAGAAACTCCAGGGTCGAGACACCATTCCAAGAGTCCCCCAGATGTCTCAGTGCATTCAAGAGGAAGCTCGTTTCCCTTCACCGGCTCGTCTTTCACGCCGAGGATCGACTCACACCAAGGTGGCACGTGGCACAGCCCTGAGGGAAAGCCTCGTGGGAAAGCCTCGAGGGAAAGCCACAGATCCCTTGATCCACGTGACAGGAAGCGTGACTCTACTGCTGCAGCTCGGGAGAAAAGCGCACGTGCATGCCCCCACTCGAGACGAGGCCTGACTCCCCTGGGGATACTCAGAAGCACCCCAAGATCCATGGCAACCCTGGAGAGGAATCCTCAGCTTCCCGCACCGACTCCACAAAAGGACTTAGGCCCCGTCATGGACGGGAGAGGAATTCGGAGAGGGCCCCTAGCAACTCGCATGGGGACTGTCCTTTCCTGAGGCCACCAGAGCGGGTCCCTGAGGTCCGCGTCGTAACTCGAGAAGACCTGCCGCAATTCGAGAAAATCCAGGAGGTTCTACCCTCCAGGCGAGATGAGGCCCATTTCCGCTGAGGCGTCTCGAGGCTGATCACACCTCACCTCTGGAACTTCGAAAGGTTCCTTCACACCCTTGGTGCAAATCAAGAAGTTCCCCGACATACCCGTCTCCACTCGAGCGGAAACACGAGGGTCCCGCCCACATCCAGAGGTGCCCCGTTTCCGCCTCGTAGCTCCAGATGATGGATCCTTTCCCTGCTTCGTCGGGAAAGAGTTCCCGGCGTTCCCGTCGCACCTCAAGAGGAGGCCCTCTCAACAGGAACGGCGATAGGAACTCCAGGGACCTGCCACCATTCCAAGAGTCCCCCAGATGTCTCAGTCCATTCCAGAGGAACCTCTTTTCCCTTCACCGGCTCGTCTTTCACGCCGAGGATCGACTCACACCAAGGTGGCACGTGGCACAGCCCGGTGGGAAAGCCTCGTGGGAAAGCCTCGAGGGAAAGCCAGAGATCCCTTGATCCACGTGACAGGAAGCGTGACACTACTGCTGCAGCTCGGGAGGAAAGCGCACGTGCATGCCCCCACTCGAGACGAGGCCTGACTCCCCTGGGGAGACTCAGAAGCACCCCAAGATCCATGGCAACCCTGGAGAGGAAACCTCAGCTTCCGGCCCCGACTCCACACAAGGTCTTAGGCCCCGGCATGGACGGGAGAGGAATCCCGAGAGGGCCCCTAGCAACTCGCATGGGGTCTGTCCTTTCCTGAGGCCACCAGAGCGGGTCCCTGAGGTCCCCGTCGTAACTCGAGAAGACCTGCCGCAACTCGAGAAAATCCAGGAGGTTCTCCCCTCCAGGCGAGATGAGGCCCATTTCCTCTGAGGCGTCTCGAGGCTGATCACACCTCACCTCTGGAAATTCGAAAGGTTCCTTCACACCCTGGGTGCAACTCAAGAAGTTCCCCGACATACCCGTCTTCACTCGAGCGGAAACACGAGGGTCCCGCCCACATCCAGAGGTGCTCCATTTCCGCCTCTTAGCTCCAGATGATGGATCCTTTCCCTGCATCGTCGGGAAAGAGATCCCGGCGTTCCCTTCGCATCTCAAGAGGAGGCCCTCTCAACAGGAACGGCGAGAGGAATTCCAGGGTCGTGCCACCATTCCAAGACTCCCCCAGATGTCTCAGTCCATTCCACAGGAACCTCTTTCCCCTTCACCGGCTTGTCTTTCACGCCGAGGATAGACTCATACCAAGGTGGCACGTGGCACCGCCCTGTGGGAAAGCCTCGTGGGAAAGCCTGGAGGGAAAGCCTCGAGGGAAAGACACAGATCCCTTGATCCACGTGCCAGGAAGCGTGACACTACTGCTGCAGCTCGGGAGGAAAGCGCACGTGCATGTCCCCATTCGAGACGAGGCCTGACTCCCCTGGGGAGACTCAGAAGCACCCCAAGATCCATGTCAACACTGGAGAGGAATCCTCAGCTTCCGCGCCCGACTTCACACAAGGTCTTAGGCCCCGGCATGGACGGGAGAGGAATCCCGAGATGGCCCCTAGCAACTCCCATGGGGACTGGCCTTTCCAGAGGCCATCAGAGCGGGTCCCTGAGGTCCCCGTCGTAACTCGAGAAGACTTGCCGCAACTCGAGAAAATCCAGGAGGTTCTCCCCTCCAGGCGAGATGAGGCCCATTTCCGCTGCGGTGTCTTGAGGTTGATCACACCTCACCTCTGGAACTTCGAAAGGGTCCTTCACACCCTTGGTGTAAATCAAGAAGTTCCCCAACAGTCCCGTCTCCACTCGAGAGGAAACACGAGTGTCCCGCCCACATCCAGAGGAGCCCCGTTTCCGCCTCGTAGCTCAAGATGAGGGATCCTTTCCCTGCTTCTTCGGGAAACAGTTCCCGGCGTTCCCGTCGTATCTCAAGAGGAGGCCCTCTCAACAGGAATGGCGAGAGGAACTCCAGGGTCGTGCCACCATTCCTAGAGTCCCCCAGATGTCTCAGTCCATTCCAGAGGAAACTCTTTTCCCTTCACCGGCTCTTCTTTCACGCCGATGATCGACTCACACCAAGGTGGCACGTGGCACAGCCCTGTGGGAAAGCCTCGAGGGAAAGCCACAGATCCCTTGATCCACGTGACAGAAAGCGTGACACTACTGCTGCAGCTCGGGAGGAAAGCGCACGTGCATGCCCCCACTCGAGACGAGGCCTGACTCCCCTGGGGAGACTCAGAAGCACCCCAAGATCCATGGCAACACTAGAGAGGAATCCTCAGGTTCCAGTCCCGACTCCACACAAGGTCTTAGGCCCCGGCATGGACGGGAGAGGAATCCCGAGATGGCCCCTAGCAATTCACATCGGGACGGGATTTTCCTGAGGCCACCAGTGTTGGTCCCTGTTGTCCCCGTCGTAACTCGAGACGACCTGCCGCAACTCGAGAAAATCCAGGAGGTTCTCCCCTCCAGGCGAGATGAGGCCCATTTCCGCTGAGGCGTCTCGAGGCTGATCACACCTTACCTCTGGAACTTCGATAGGGTCCTTCACACCCTTGGTGCAAATCAAGAAGTTCCCCGACATACCCGTCTCCAATCGAGAGGAAACACGAGGGTCCCGCCCACATCCAGAGGTGCCCCGTTTCCGCCTCGTTGCTCCAGATGATGGATCCTTTCCCTGGTTCGTCGGGAAATAGTTCCCGGGATTCCCGTCGAATCTCAGGAAGAGGCCCTCTCAACAGGAACGGCGAGAGGAACTCCAGGGTCGTGCCACCAGTCCAAGAGTCCCCCAGATGTCTCAGTCCATTCCAGAGGAACCTCTTTTTCTTTCACCGGCTCGTCTTTCACGCCGAGGATCGACTCACATCAAGGTGGCACCTGGCACAGCCCTGTTCGAAAACCTCTTGGAAAAGCCTCGAGGGAAAGCCTAGAGGGAAAGACACAGATCCCCTGATCCACGTGACAGGAAGCGTGACAATACTGCTGCAGCTCGGGAGGAAAGCGCACGTGCATGCCCCCATTCGAGACGAGGCCTGACTCCCCTGGGGAGACTCAGAAGCACCCCAAGATCCATGGCAACAC
Organism: Budorcas taxicolor; assembly: GCF_023091745.1. NCBI lineage: Eukaryota > Metazoa > Chordata > Mammalia > Artiodactyla > Bovidae > Budorcas > Budorcas taxicolor. Next base: position 65,150,209 of record NC_068910.1, read on the forward strand.
TAGAGAGGAATCATCAGGTTCCAGCCCCGACTCCACACAAGGTCTTAGGCCCCGGCATGGACGGGAGAGGAATCCCAAGAGGGCCCCTAGCAACACGCATGGGGACTGAATTTTCCTGCGGCCACCAGAGCTGGTCCATGTTGTCCCCGTCGTAACTCGAGCAGACCTGCCGCAACTCGAGAAAATCCAGCAGGTTCTCCCCTCCAGGCGAGATGAGCCCCATTTCCGCTGAGGCGTCTCGAGGCTGATCACACCTCACCTCCGGAACTTCGAAAGGGTCCTTCACACCCTTGGTGCAAATCAAGAAGTTCCCCGACATACCCGTCTCCACTCGAGAGGAAAGACGGGGCTCCCGGCCACATCCAGAGAAGCCCCATTTCCGCCTCGTAGCTCAGGATGAGGGATCCTTTCCCTGCTTGCTCGGGAAAGAGTTCTCGACCTTCCCGTAGCAACTCAAGAGGAGGCCCTCTCAACAGGAACGGCGAGAGGAACTCCAGGGTCCTGCCACCATTCCAAGAGTCCCCCAGATGTCTCAGTCCATTCCAGAGGAACCTCTTTTCCCTTCACCGGCTCGTCTTTCACGCCGAGGATCGACTCACACCAAGGTGGCACGTGGCACAGCCCGGTGGGAAAGCCTCGTGGGAAAGCCTCGAGGGAAAGCCACAGATCCCTTGATCCACGTGACAGGAAGCGTGACACTACTGCTGCAGCTCGGGAGGAAAGCGCACGTGCGTGCCCCCACTCGAGACGAGGCCTGACTCCCCTGGAGAGACTCAGAAGCACCCCAAGATCCATGGCAACCCTGGAGAGGAATCCTCAGCTTCCGGCCCCGACTCCACACAAGGTCTTATGCCCAGGCATGGACGGGAGAGGAATCCCGAGATGGCCCCTAGCAACTCGCATGGGGACTGGCCTTTCCTGAGGCCACCAGAGCGTTTCCCTGAGGTCCCCATTGTAACTTGAGAAGACCTGCCGCAACTCGAGAAAATCCAGGAGGTTCTCCCCTCCACGAGAGATGACGCCCCTTTCAGCTGAGGCGTCTCAAGGCTGATCACACCTCACCTCTGCAACTTCGAATGGGTCCTTCACACCCTTGGTGCAAATCAAGAAGTTCCCAGACATACCCGTCTCCACTCGAGAGGAAACACGAGGGTCCCGCTACATCCAGAGGAGCACCGTTTCCGCCTCGTAGCTCGAGATGAGGGATCCTTTCCCTGCTTCGTCGGGAAAGAGTTCCCGGCCTTCCCGTCTCATCTCAAGAATAGGCCCTCTCAACAGGACCGGCGAGAGAAACTCCAGGGTCGAGACACCATTCCAAGAGTCCCCCAGATGTCTCAGTGCATTCAAGAGGAAGCTCGTTTCCCTTCACCGGCTCGTCTTTCACGCCGAGGATCGACTCACACCAAGGTGGCACGTGGCACAGCCCTGAGGGAAAGCCTCGTGGGAAAGCCTCGAGGGAAAGCCACAGATCCCTTGATCCACGTGACAGGAAGCGTGACTCTACTGCTGCAGCTCGGGAGAAAAGCGCACGTGCATGCCCCCACTCGAGACGAGGCCTGACTCCCCTGGGGATACTCAGAAGCACCCCAAGATCCATGGCAACCCTGGAGAGGAATCCTCAGCTTCCCGCACCGACTCCACAAAAGGACTTAGGCCCCGTCATGGACGGGAGAGGAATTCGGAGAGGGCCCCTAGCAACTCGCATGGGGACTGTCCTTTCCTGAGGCCACCAGAGCGGGTCCCTGAGGTCCGCGTCGTAACTCGAGAAGACCTGCCGCAATTCGAGAAAATCCAGGAGGTTCTACCCTCCAGGCGAGATGAGGCCCATTTCCGCTGAGGCGTCTCGAGGCTGATCACACCTCACCTCTGGAACTTCGAAAGGTTCCTTCACACCCTTGGTGCAAATCAAGAAGTTCCCCGACATACCCGTCTCCACTCGAGCGGAAACACGAGGGTCCCGCCCACATCCAGAGGTGCCCCGTTTCCGCCTCGTAGCTCCAGATGATGGATCCTTTCCCTGCTTCGTCGGGAAAGAGTTCCCGGCGTTCCCGTCGCACCTCAAGAGGAGGCCCTCTCAACAGGAACGGCGATAGGAACTCCAGGGACCTGCCACCATTCCAAGAGTCCCCCAGATGTCTCAGTCCATTCCAGAGGAACCTCTTTTCCCTTCACCGGCTCGTCTTTCACGCCGAGGATCGACTCACACCAAGGTGGCACGTGGCACAGCCCGGTGGGAAAGCCTCGTGGGAAAGCCTCGAGGGAAAGCCAGAGATCCCTTGATCCACGTGACAGGAAGCGTGACACTACTGCTGCAGCTCGGGAGGAAAGCGCACGTGCATGCCCCCACTCGAGACGAGGCCTGACTCCCCTGGGGAGACTCAGAAGCACCCCAAGATCCATGGCAACCCTGGAGAGGAAACCTCAGCTTCCGGCCCCGACTCCACACAAGGTCTTAGGCCCCGGCATGGACGGGAGAGGAATCCCGAGAGGGCCCCTAGCAACTCGCATGGGGTCTGTCCTTTCCTGAGGCCACCAGAGCGGGTCCCTGAGGTCCCCGTCGTAACTCGAGAAGACCTGCCGCAACTCGAGAAAATCCAGGAGGTTCTCCCCTCCAGGCGAGATGAGGCCCATTTCCTCTGAGGCGTCTCGAGGCTGATCACACCTCACCTCTGGAAATTCGAAAGGTTCCTTCACACCCTGGGTGCAACTCAAGAAGTTCCCCGACATACCCGTCTTCACTCGAGCGGAAACACGAGGGTCCCGCCCACATCCAGAGGTGCTCCATTTCCGCCTCTTAGCTCCAGATGATGGATCCTTTCCCTGCATCGTCGGGAAAGAGATCCCGGCGTTCCCTTCGCATCTCAAGAGGAGGCCCTCTCAACAGGAACGGCGAGAGGAATTCCAGGGTCGTGCCACCATTCCAAGACTCCCCCAGATGTCTCAGTCCATTCCACAGGAACCTCTTTCCCCTTCACCGGCTTGTCTTTCACGCCGAGGATAGACTCATACCAAGGTGGCACGTGGCACCGCCCTGTGGGAAAGCCTCGTGGGAAAGCCTGGAGGGAAAGCCTCGAGGGAAAGACACAGATCCCTTGATCCACGTGCCAGGAAGCGTGACACTACTGCTGCAGCTCGGGAGGAAAGCGCACGTGCATGTCCCCATTCGAGACGAGGCCTGACTCCCCTGGGGAGACTCAGAAGCACCCCAAGATCCATGTCAACACTGGAGAGGAATCCTCAGCTTCCGCGCCCGACTTCACACAAGGTCTTAGGCCCCGGCATGGACGGGAGAGGAATCCCGAGATGGCCCCTAGCAACTCCCATGGGGACTGGCCTTTCCAGAGGCCATCAGAGCGGGTCCCTGAGGTCCCCGTCGTAACTCGAGAAGACTTGCCGCAACTCGAGAAAATCCAGGAGGTTCTCCCCTCCAGGCGAGATGAGGCCCATTTCCGCTGCGGTGTCTTGAGGTTGATCACACCTCACCTCTGGAACTTCGAAAGGGTCCTTCACACCCTTGGTGTAAATCAAGAAGTTCCCCAACAGTCCCGTCTCCACTCGAGAGGAAACACGAGTGTCCCGCCCACATCCAGAGGAGCCCCGTTTCCGCCTCGTAGCTCGAGATGAGGGATCCTTTCCCTGCTTCTTCGGGAAACAGTTCCCGGCGTTCCCGTCGTATCTCAAGAGGAGGCCCTCTCAACAGGAATGGCGAGAGGAACTCCAGGGTCGTGCCACCATTCCTAGAGTCCCCCAGATGTCTCAGTCCATTCCAGAGGAAACTCTTTTCCCTTCACCGGCTCTTCTTTCACGCCGATGATCGACTCACACCAAGGTGGCACGTGGCACAGCCCTGTGGGAAAGCCTCGAGGGAAAGCCACAGATCCCTTGATCCACGTGACAGAAAGCGTGACACTACTGCTGCAGCTCGGGAGGAAAGCGCACGTGCATGCCCCCACTCGAGACGAGGCCTGACTCCCCTGGGAGACTCAGAAGCACCCCAAGATCCATGGCAACACTAGAGAGGAATCCTCAGGTTCCAGTCCCGACTCCACACAAGTCTTAGGCCCCGGCATGGACGGGAGAGGAATCCCGAGATGGCCCCTAGCAATTCACATCGGGACGGGATTTTCCTGAGGCCACCAGTGTTGGTCCCTGTTGTCCCCGTCGTAACTCGAGACGACCTGCCGCAACTCGAGAAAATCCAGGAGGTTCTCCCCTCCAGGCGAGATGAGGCCCATTTCCGCTGAGGCGTCTCGAGGCTGATCACACCTTACCTCTGGAACTTCGATAGGGTCCTTCACACCCTTGGTGCAAATCAAGAAGTTCCCCGACATACCCGTCTCCAATCGAGAGGAAACACGAGGGTCCCGCCCACATCCAGAGGTGCCCCCGTTTCCGCCTCGTTGCTCCAGATGATGGATCCTTTCCCTGGTTCGTCGGGAAATAGTTCCCGGGATTCCCGTCGAATCTCAGGAAGAGGCCCTCTCAACAGGAACGGCGAGAGGAACTCCAGGGTCGTGCCACCAGTCCAAGAGTCCCCCAGATGTCTCAGTCCATTCCAGAGGAACCTCTTTTTCTTTCACCGGCTCGTCTTTCACGCCGAGGATCGACTCACATCAAGGTGGCACCTGGCACAGCCCTGTTCGAAAACCTCTTGGAAAAGCCTCGAGGGAAAGCCTAGAGGGAAAGACACAGATCCCCTGATCCACGTGACAGGAAGCGTGACAATACTGCTGCAGCTCGGGAGGAAAGCGCACGTGCATGCCCCCATTCGAGACGAGGCCTGACTCCCCTGGGGAGACTCAGAAGCACCCCAAGATCCATGGCAACACTAGAGAGGAATCATCAGGTTCCAGCCCCGACTCCACACAAGGTCTTAGGCCCCGGCATGGACGGGAGAGGAATCCCAAGAGGGCCCCTAGCAACACGCATGGGGACTGAATTTTCCTGCGGCCACCAGAGCTGGTCCATGTTGTCCCCGTCGTAACTCGAGCAGACCTGCCGCAACTCGAGAAAATCCAGCAGGTTCTCCCCTCCAGGCGAGATGAGCCCCATTTCCGCTGAGGCGTCTCGAGGCTGATCACACCTCACCTCCGGAACTTCGAAAGGGTCCTTCACACCCTTGGTGCAAATCAAGAAGTTCCCCGACATACCCCGTCTCCACTCGAGAGGAAAGACGGGGCTCCCGGCCACATCCAGAGAAGCCCCATTTCCGCCTCGTAGCTCAGGATGAGGGATCCTTTCCCTGCTTGCTCGGGAAAGAGTTCTCGACCTTCCCGTAGCAACTCAAGAGGAGGCCCTCTCAACAGGAACGGCGAGAGGAACTCCAGGGTCCTGCCACCATTCCAAGAGTCCCCCAGATGTCTCAGTCCATTCCAGAGGAACCTCTTTTCCCTTCACCGGCTCGTCTTTCACGCCGAGGATCGACTCACACCAAGGTGGCACGTGGCACAGCCCGGTGGGAAAGCCTCGTGGGAAAGCCTCGAGGGAAAGCCACAGATCCTTGATCCACGTGACAGGAAGCGTGACACTACTGCTGCAGCTCGGGAGGAAAGCGCACGTGCGTGCCCCCACTCGAGACGAGGCCTGACTCCCCTGGAGAGACTCAGAAGCACCCCAAGATCCATGGCAACCCTGGAGAGGAATCCTCAGCTTCCGCCCCGACTCCACACAAGGTCTTATGCCCAGGCATGGACGGGAGAGGAATCCCGAGATGGCCCCTAGCAACTCGCATGGGGACTGGCCTTTCCTGAGGCCACCAGAGCGGTTCCCTGAGGTCCCCATCGTAACTTGAGAAGACCTGCCGCAACTCGAGAAAATCCAGGAGGTTCTCCCCTCCACGAGAGATGACGCCCCTTTCAGCTGAGGCGTCTCAAGGCTGATCACACCTCACCTCTGGAACTTCGAATGGGTCCTTCACACCCTTGGTGCAAATCAAGAAGTTCCCAGACATACCCGTCTCCACTCGAGAGGAAACACGAGGGTCCCGCCCACATCCAGAGGAGCCCCGTTTCCGCCTCGTAGCTCGAGATGAGGGATCCTTTCCCTGCTTCCTCGGGAAAGAGTTCCCGGCCTTCCCGTCTCATCTCAAGAATAGGCCCTCTCAACAGGACCGGCGAG